>NW_028118526.1:5000-10000 GCF_965113295.1 Leuciscus leuciscus
GACTAGCCATACATCAATTACTATATAAACCAAGTTTCGTACAGATAAAACACACCGTTGCAGATATATGGACAGTTAAGATTCGGCCAATCAGATGCCCTTTATGCAAATGAGGGTGGTTACTAATGAGGGTGAAAGTCGTTTTTACCTCCCTACCTAACCCTAACTCTAACCCTAACCCTAACCCTAACTCTAACCCTAACCCTATAGAAATAGACACTTACCTGTCAGCATTGGTGCTGTTTCAGCACTCGTGCTGATATGCACGGCAAATGCAACCATTTTGCATTGACAGGTGAACAGCTGGGGGAAAACTCAAGTTCAGTTTGCGTCAGGGCGTCTGCATGGATGCAGGGTCAAAGGCCAAAGGCCTGGCACGCTACCTCACCTAACCAGCTAAACCTACCCACCACCTGCACAAAAAAACAGAAAACAAAACCAAAAAACACTGACCACTGGCGGGACCTACACAGACCCTACCCAAAATATACCAGGATAGACCACCCCTATATAAAATAACCCTAGATACAACAGCAATTTATAAAATAGACCCCTGTTAAAAAAAAACAAATCTAAAAAATAAAGTGCAGTACCGTGTCTACACACCTGGTGGCGCTAGAGGCGCACCAAACCACCACCAGTCGACTAGCCATACATCAATTACTATATAAACCAAGTTTCGTACAGATAAAACACACCGTTGCAGATATATGGACAGTTAAGATTCGGCCAATCAGATGCCCTTTATGCAAATGAGGGTGGTTACTAATGAGGGTGAAAGTCGTTTTTACCTCCCTACCTAACCCTAACCCTAACCCTAACCCTAACCCTAACCCTACACTCTAACTCTAACCCTAACCCTAACCCTAACCCTAACCCTAACCCTAACCCTAACCCTAACCCTAACCCTAACCCTAACCCTAACCCTGCAGGGTCAAAGGCCAAAGGCCTGGCACGCTACCTCACCTAACCAGCTAAACCTACCCACCACCTGCACAAAAAAACAGAAAACAAAACCAAAAAACACTGACCACTGGCGGGACCTACACAGACCCTACCCAAAATATACCAGGATAGACCACCCCTATATAAAATAACCCTAGATACAACAGCAATTTATAAAATAGACCCCTGTTAAAAAAAAACAAATCTAAAAAATAAAGTGCAGTACCGTGTCTACACACCTGGTGGCGCTAGAGGCGCACCAAACCACCACCAGTCGACTAGCCATACATCAATTACTATATAAACCAAGTTTCGTACAGATAAAACACACCGTTGCAGATATATGGACAGTTAAGATTCGGCCAATCAGATGCCCTTTATGCAAATGAGGGTGGTTACTAATGAGGGTGAAAGTCGTTTTTACCTCCCTACCTATATGCCATTTTAACCCTAACCTAACCATAGCCTAACCTAACCATAGCCCCAAACTAACCCTAAACCCAAACTAACCATTAGTCCAAAGACTACTTTCAATATTTAACACAAAACAATAAAAAAATATGAACAAACAGTCGATCAAACTCATCTATCCATCTATCCATCTATCCATCTATCCATCTATCTATCCATCCATCCATCCATCCATCCATCACTCCATCACTCCATCCATCCATGTATAACACAGGCCTAAAAACATTCACTTTTTCAAACAAAAACTTTTTTTTTTTTAACAAAAAGTTGTTTAAACTCATGTATCTATATATTCATCTATTCATCTATCTATCTATTTATCTATCTATCCATCCATCCATCCATCCATCCATCACTCCATCCATCCATGTATAACACAGGCCTAAAAACATTCACTTTTTCAAACAAAAACATATTTTTTTTAACAAAAAGTGGTTTAAACTCATGTATCTATATATTCATCTATTCATCTATCTATCCATCCATCCATCCATCCATCCATCACTCCATCACTCCATCCATCAATGTAACACAGGCCTAAAAAACATTCACTTTTTCAAACAAAAACATTTTTTTTAACAAAAACATTTTTTTTAACAAAAAGTTGTTTCAACTCATGTACCTATCTATCCATCCATCCATCCATCCATCCATCCATCCATCCATCCATCCATCCATCCATCCATCACTCCATCCATCAATCTATCTATAGAAATAGACACTTACCTGTCAGCATTGGTGCTGTTTCAGCACTCGTGCTGATATGCACGGCAAATGCAACCATTTTGCATTGACAGGTGAACAGCTGGGGGAAAACTCAAGTTCAGTTTGCGTCAGGGCGTCTGCATGGATGCAGGGTCAAAGGCCAAAGGCCTGGCACGCTACCTCACCTAACCAGCTAAACCTACCCACCACCTGCACAAAAAAACAGAAAACAAAACCAAAAAACACTGACCACTGGCGGGACCTACACAGACCCTACCCAAAATATACCAGGATAGACCACCCCTATATAAAATAACCCTAGATACAACAGCAATTTATAAAATAGACCCCTGTTAAAAAAAAACAAATCTAAAAAATAAAGTGCAGTACCGTGTCTACACACCTGGTGGCGCTAGAGGCGCACCAAACCACCACCAGTCGACTAGCCATACATCAATTACTATATAAACCAAGTTTCGTACAGATAAAACACACCGTTGCAGATATATGGACAGTTAAGATTCGGCCAATCAGATGCCCTTTATGCAAATGAGGGTGGTTACTAATGAGGGTGAAAGTCGTTTTTACCTCCCTACCTAACCATAGCCCCAAACTAACCCTAAACCCAAACTAACCATTAGTCCAAAGACTACTTTCAATATTTAACACAAAACAATAAAAAAATATGAACAAACAGTCGATCAAACTCATCTATCCATCTATCCATCTATCCATCTATCCATCTATCTATCCATCCATCCATCCATCACTCCATCACTCCATCACTCCATCCATCCATGTATAACACAGGCCTAAAAACATTCACTTTTTCAAACAAAAACTTTTTTTTTTTTAACAAAAAGTTGTTTAAACTCATGTATCTATATATTCATCTATTCATCTATCTATCTATTTATCTATCTATCCATCCATCCATCCATCCATCCATCACTCCATCCATCCATGTATAACACAGGCCTAAAAACATTCACTTTTTCAAACAAAAACATATTTTTTTTAACAAAAAGTGGTTTAAACTCATGTATCTATATATTCATCTATTCATCTATCTATCCATCCATCCATCCATCCATCCATCACTCCATCACTCCATCCATCAATGTAACACAGGCCTAAAAAACATTCACTTTTTCAAACAAAAACATTTTTTTTAACAAAAACATTTTTTTTAACAAAAAGTTGTTTCAACTCATGTACCTATCTATCCATCCATCCATCCATCCATCCATCCATCCATCCATCCATCCATCCATCCATCCATCCATCCATCCATCACTCCATCCATCAATCTATCTATAGAAATAGACACTTACCTGTCAGCATTGGTGCTGTTTCAGCACTCGTGCTGATATGCACGGCAAATGCAACCATTTTGCATTGACAGGTGAACAGCTGGGGGAAAACTCAAGTTCAGTTTGCGTCAGGGCGTCTGCATGGATGCAGGGTCAAAGGCCAAAGGCCTGGCACGCTACCTCACCTAACCAGCTAAACCTACCCACCACCTGCACAAAAAAACAGAAAACAAAACCAAAAAACACTGACCACTGGCGGGACCTACACAGACCCTACCCAAAATATACCAGGATAGACCACCCCTATATAAAATAACCCTAGATACAACAGCAATTTATAAAATAGACCCCTGTTAAAAAAAAACAAATCTAAAAAATAAAGTGCAGTACCGTGTCTACACACCTGGTGGCGCTAGAGGCGCACCAAACCACCACCAGTCGACTAGCCATACATCAATTACTATATAAACCAAGTTTCGTACAGATAAAACACACCGTTGCAGATATATGGACAGTTAAGATTCGGCCAATCAGATGCCCTTTATGCAAATGAGGGTGGTTACTAATGAGGGTGAAAGTCGTTTTTACCTCCCTACCTAACCCTAACTCTAACCCTAACCCTAACCCTAACTCTAACCCTAACCCTATAGAAATAGACACTTACCTGTCAGCATTGGTGCTGTTTCAGCACTCGTGCTGATATGCACGGCAAATGCAACCATTTTGCATTGACAGGTGAACAGCTGGGGGAAAACTCAAGTTCAGTTTGCGTCAGGGCGTCTGCATGGATGCAGGGTCAAAGGCCAAAGGCCTGGCACGCTACCTCACCTAACCAGCTAAACCTACCCACCACCTGCACAAAAAAACAGAAAACAAAACCAAAAAACACTGACCACTGGCGGGACCTACACAGACCCTACCCAAAATATACCAGGATAGACCACCCCTATATAAAATAACCCTAGATACAACAGCAATTTATAAAATAGACCCCTGTTAAAAAAAAACAAATCTAAAAAATAAAGTGCAGTACCGTGTCTACACACCTGGTGGCGCTAGAGGCGCACCAAACCACCACCAGTCGACTAGCCATACATCAATTACTATATAAACCAAGTTTCGTACAGATAAAACACACCGTTGCAGATATATGGACAGTTAAGATTCGGCCAATCAGATGCCCTTTATGCAAATGAGGGTGGTTACTAATGAGGGTGAAAGTCGTTTTTACCTCCCTACCTATATGCCATTTTAACCCTAACCTAACCATAGCCTAACCTAACCATAGCCCCAAACTAACCCTAAACCCAAACTAACCATTAGTCCAAAGACTACTTTCAATATTTAACACAAAACAATAAAAAAATATGAACAAACAGTCGATCAAACTCATCTATCCATCTATCCATCTATCCATCTATCCATCTATCTATCCATCCATCCATCCATCCATCCATCACTCCATCACTCCATCCATCCATGTATAACACAGGCCTAAAAACATTCACTTTTTCAAACAAAAACTTTTTTTTTTTTAACAAAAAGTTGTTTAAACTCATGTATCTA
>NW_028118526.1:20000-286723 GCF_965113295.1 Leuciscus leuciscus
TTACTATATAAACCAAGTTTCGTACAGATAAAACACACCGTTGCAGATATATGGACAGTTAAGATTCGGCCAATCAGATGCCCTTTATGCAAATGAGGGTGGTTACTAATGAGGGTGAAAGTCGTTTTTACCTCCCTACCTATATGCCATTTTAACCCTAACCTAACCATAGCCTAACCTAACCATAGCCCCAAACTAACCCTAAACCCAAACTAACCATTAGTCCAAAGACTACTTTCAATATTTAACACAAAACAATAAAAAAATATGAACAAACAGTCGATCAAACTCATCTATCCATCTATCCATCTATCCATCTATCCATCTATCTATCCATCCATCCATCCATCCATCCATCACTCCATCACTCCATCCATCCATGTATAACACAGGCCTAAAAACATTCACTTTTTCAAACAAAAACTTTTTTTTTTTTAACAAAAAGTTGTTTAAACTCATGTATCTATATATTCATCTATTCATCTATCTATCTATTTATCTATCTATCCATCCATCCATCCATCCATCCATCACTCCATCCATCCATGTATAACACAGGCCTAAAAACATTCACTTTTTCAAACAAAAACATATTTTTTTTAACAAAAAGTGGTTTAAACTCATGTATCTATATATTCATCTATTCATCTATCTATCCATCCATCCATCCATCCATCCATCACTCCATCACTCCATCCATCAATGTAACACAGGCCTAAAAAACATTCACTTTTTCAAACAAAAACATTTTTTTTAACAAAAACATTTTTTTTAACAAAAAGTTGTTTCAACTCATGTACCTATCTATCCATCCATCCATCCATCCATCCATCCATCCATCCATCCATCCATCCATCCATCCATCACTCCATCCATCAATCTATCTATAGAAATAGACACTTACCTGTCAGCATTGGTGCTGTTTCAGCACTCGTGCTGATATGCACGGCAAATGCAACCATTTTGCATTGACAGGTGAACAGCTGGGGGAAAACTCAAGTTCAGTTTGCGTCAGGGCGTCTGCATGGATGCAGGGTCAAAGGCCAAAGGCCTGGCACGCTACCTCACCTAACCAGCTAAACCTACCCACCACCTGCACAAAAAAACAGAAAACAAAACCAAAAAACACTGACCACTGGCGGGACCTACACAGACCCTACCCAAAATATACCAGGATAGACCACCCCTATATAAAATAACCCTAGATACAACAGCAAAAAATAAAGTGCAGTACCGTGTCTACACACCTGGTGGCGCTAGAGGCGCACCAAACCACCACCAGTCGACTAGCCATACATCAATTACTATATAAACCAAGTTTCGTACAGATAAAACACACCGTTGCAGATATATGGACAGTTAAGATTCGGCCAATCAGATGCCCTTTATGCAAATGAGGGTGGTTACTAATGAGGGTGAAAGTCGTTTTTACCTCCCTACCTATATGCCATTTTAACCCTAACCTAACCATAGCCTAACCTAACCATAGCCCCAAACTAACCCTAAACCCAAACTAACCATTAGTCCAAAGACTACTTTCAATATTTAACACAAAACAATAAAAAAATATGAACAAACAGTCGATCAAACTCATCTATCCATCTATCCATCTATCCATCTATCCATCTATCTATCCATCCATCCATCCATCCATCCATCACTCCATCACTCCATCCATCCATGTATAACACAGGCCTAAAAACATTCACTTTTTCAAACAAAAACTTTTTTTTTTTTAACAAAAAGTTGTTTAAACTCATGTATCTATATATTCATCTATTCATCTATCTATCTATTTATCTATCTATCCATCCATCCATCCATCCATCCATCACTCCATCCATCCATGTATAACACAGGCCTAAAAACATTCACTTTTTCAAACAAAAACATATTTTTTTTAACAAAAAGTGGTTTAAACTCATGTATCTATATATTCATCTATTCATCTATCTATCCATCCATCCATCCATCCATCCATCACTCCATCACTCCATCCATCAATGTAACACAGGCCTAAAAAACATTCACTTTTTCAAACAAAAACATTTTTTTTAACAAAAACATTTTTTTTAACAAAAAGTTGTTTCAACTCATGTACCTATCTATCCATCCATCCATCCATCCATCCATCCATCCATCCATCCATCCATCCATCCATCCATCACTCCATCCATCAATCTATCTATAGAAATAGACACTTACCTGTCAGCATTGGTGCTGTTTCAGCACTCGTGCTGATATGCACGGCAAATGCAACCATTTTGCATTGACAGGTGAACAGCTGGGGGAAAACTCAAGTTCAGTTTGCGTCAGGGCGTCTGCATGGATGCAGGGTCAAAGGCCAAAGGCCTGGCACGCTACCTCACCTAACCAGCTAAACCTACCCACCACCTGCACAAAAAAACAGAAAACAAAACCAAAAAACACTGACCACTGGCGGGACCTACACAGACCCTACCCAAAATATACCAGGATAGACCACCCCTATATAAAATAACCCTAGATACAACAGCAATTTATAAAATAGACCCCTGTTAAAAAAAAACAAATCTAAAAAATAAAGTGCAGTACCGTGTCTACACACCTGGTGGCGCTAGAGGCGCACCAAACCACCACCAGTCGACTAGCCATACATCAATTACTATATAAACCAAGTTTCGTACAGATAAAACACACCGTTGCAGATATATGGACAGTTAAGATTCGGCCAATCAGATGCCCTTTATGCAAATGAGGGTGGTTACTAATGAGGGTGAAAGTCGTTTTTACCTCCCTACCTAACCATAGCCCCAAACTAACCCTAAACCCAAACTAACCATTAGTCCAAAGACTACTTTCAATATTTAACACAAAACAATAAAAAAATATGAACAAACAGTCGATCAAACTCATCTATCCATCTATCCATCTATCCATCTATCCATCTATCTATCCATCCATCCATCCATCACTCCATCACTCCATCACTCCATCCATCCATGTATAACACAGGCCTAAAAACATTCACTTTTTCAAACAAAAACTTTTTTTTTTTTAACAAAAAGTTGTTTAAACTCATGTATCTATATATTCATCTATTCATCTATCTATCTATTTATCTATCTATCCATCCATCCATCCATCCATCCATCACTCCATCCATCCATGTATAACACAGGCCTAAAAACATTCACTTTTTCAAACAAAAACATATTTTTTTTAACAAAAAGTGGTTTAAACTCATGTATCTATATATTCATCTATTCATCTATCTATCCATCCATCCATCCATCCATCCATCACTCCATCACTCCATCCATCAATGTAACACAGGCCTAAAAAACATTCACTTTTTCAAACAAAAACATTTTTTTTAACAAAAACATTTTTTTTAACAAAAAGTTGTTTCAACTCATGTACCTATCTATCCATCCATCCATCCATCCATCCATCCATCCATCCATCCATCCATCCATCCATCCATCCATCCATCCATCACTCCATCCATCAATCTATCTATAGAAATAGACACTTACCTGTCAGCATTGGTGCTGTTTCAGCACTCGTGCTGATATGCACGGCAAATGCAACCATTTTGCATTGACAGGTGAACAGCTGGGGGAAAACTCAAGTTCAGTTTGCGTCAGGGCGTCTGCATGGATGCAGGGTCAAAGGCCAAAGGCCTGGCACGCTACCTCACCTAACCAGCTAAACCTACCCACCACCTGCACAAAAAAACAGAAAACAAAACCAAAAAACACTGACCACTGGCGGGACCTACACAGACCCTACCCAAAATATACCAGGATAGACCACCCCTATATAAAATAACCCTAGATACAACAGCAATTTATAAAATAGACCCCTGTTAAAAAAAAACAAATCTAAAAAATAAAGTGCAGTACCGTGTCTACACACCTGGTGGCGCTAGAGGCGCACCAAACCACCACCAGTCGACTAGCCATACATCAATTACTATATAAACCAAGTTTCGTACAGATAAAACACACCGTTGCAGATATATGGACAGTTAAGATTCGGCCAATCAGATGCCCTTTATGCAAATGAGGGTGGTTACTAATGAGGGTGAAAGTCGTTTTTACCTCCCTACCTAACCCTAACTCTAACCCTAACCCTAACCCTAACTCTAACCCTAACCCTATAGAAATAGACACTTACCTGTCAGCATTGGTGCTGTTTCAGCACTCGTGCTGATATGCACGGCAAATGCAACCATTTTGCATTGACAGGTGAACAGCTGGGGGAAAACTCAAGTTCAGTTTGCGTCAGGGCGTCTGCATGGATGCAGGGTCAAAGGCCAAAGGCCTGGCACGCTACCTCACCTAACCAGCTAAACCTACCCACCACCTGCACAAAAAAACAGAAAACAAAACCAAAAAACACTGACCACTGGCGGGACCTACACAGACCCTACCCAAAATATACCAGGATAGACCACCCCTATATAAAATAACCCTAGATACAACAGCAATTTATAAAATAGACCCCTGTTAAAAAAAAACAAATCTAAAAAATAAAGTGCAGTACCGTGTCTACACACCTGGTGGCGCTAGAGGCGCACCAAACCACCACCAGTCGACTAGCCATACATCAATTACTATATAAACCAAGTTTCGTACAGATAAAACACACCGTTGCAGATATATGGACAGTTAAGATTCGGCCAATCAGATGCCCTTTATGCAAATGAGGGTGGTTACTAATGAGGGTGAAAGTCGTTTTTACCTCCCTACCTATATGCCATTTTAACCCTAACCTAACCATAGCCTAACCTAACCATAGCCCCAAACTAACCCTAAACCCAAACTAACCATTAGTCCAAAGACTACTTTCAATATTTAACACAAAACAATAAAAAAATATGAACAAACAGTCGATCAAACTCATCTATCCATCTATCCATCTATCCATCTATCCATCTATCTATCCATCCATCCATCCATCCATCCATCACTCCATCACTCCATCCATCCATGTATAACACAGGCCTAAAAACATTCACTTTTTCAAACAAAAACTTTTTTTTTTTTAACAAAAAGTTGTTTAAACTCATGTATCTATATATTCATCTATTCATCTATCTATCTATTTATCTATCTATCCATCCATCCATCCATCCATCCATCACTCCATCCATCCATGTATAACACAGGCCTAAAAACATTCACTTTTTCAAACAAAAACATATTTTTTTTAACAAAAAGTGGTTTAAACTCATGTATCTATATATTCATCTATTCATCTATCTATCCATCCATCCATCCATCCATCCATCACTCCATCACTCCATCCATCAATGTAACACAGGCCTAAAAAACATTCACTTTTTCAAACAAAAACATTTTTTTTAACAAAAACATTTTTTTTAACAAAAAGTTGTTTCAACTCATGTACCTATCTATCCATCCATCCATCCATCCATCCATCCATCCATCCATCCATCCATCCATCCATCCATCACTCCATCCATCAATCTATCTATAGAAATAGACACTTACCTGTCAGCATTGGTGCTGTTTCAGCACTCGTGCTGATATGCACGGCAAATGCAACCATTTTGCATTGACAGGTGAACAGCTGGGGGAAAACTCAAGTTCAGTTTGCGTCAGGGCGTCTGCATGGATGCAGGGTCAAAGGCCAAAGGCCTGGCACGCTACCTCACCTAACCAGCTAAACCTACCCACCACCTGCACAAAAAAACAGAAAACAAAACCAAAAAACACTGACCACTGGCGGGACCTACACAGACCCTACCCAAAATATACCAGGATAGACCACCCCTATATAAAATAACCCTAGATACAACAGCAATTTATAAAATAGACCCCTGTTAAAAAAAAACAAATCTAAAAAATAAAGTGCAGTACCGTGTCTACACACCTGGTGGCGCTAGAGGCGCACCAAACCACCACCAGTCGACTAGCCATACATCAATTACTATATAAACCAAGTTTCGTACAGATAAAACACACCGTTGCAGATATATGGACAGTTAAGATTCGGCCAATCAGATGCCCTTTATGCAAATGAGGGTGGTTACTAATGAGGGTGAAAGTCGTTTTTACCTCCCTACCTAACCATAGCCCCAAACTAACCCTAAACCCAAACTAACCATTAGTCCAAAGACTACTTTCAATATTTAACACAAAACAATAAAAAAATATGAACAAACAGTCGATCAAACTCATCTATCCATCTATCCATCTATCCATCTATCCATCTATCTATCCATCCATCCATCCATCACTCCATCACTCCATCACTCCATCCATCCATGTATAACACAGGCCTAAAAACATTCACTTTTTCAAACAAAAACTTTTTTTTTTTTAACAAAAAGTTGTTTAAACTCATGTATCTATATATTCATCTATTCATCTATCTATCTATTTATCTATCTATCCATCCATCCATCCATCCATCCATCACTCCATCCATCCATGTATAACACAGGCCTAAAAACATTCACTTTTTCAAACAAAAACATATTTTTTTTAACAAAAAGTGGTTTAAACTCATGTATCTATATATTCATCTATTCATCTATCTATCCATCCATCCATCCATCCATCCATCACTCCATCACTCCATCCATCAATGTAACACAGGCCTAAAAAACATTCACTTTTTCAAACAAAAACATTTTTTTTAACAAAAACATTTTTTTTAACAAAAAGTTGTTTCAACTCATGTACCTATCTATCCATCCATCCATCCATCCATCCATCCATCCATCCATCCATCCATCCATCCATCCATCCATCCATCCATCACTCCATCCATCAATCTATCTATAGAAATAGACACTTACCTGTCAGCATTGGTGCTGTTTCAGCACTCGTGCTGATATGCACGGCAAATGCAACCATTTTGCATTGACAGGTGAACAGCTGGGGGAAAACTCAAGTTCAGTTTGCGTCAGGGCGTCTGCATGGATGCAGGGTCAAAGGCCAAAGGCCTGGCACGCTACCTCACCTAACCAGCTAAACCTACCCACCACCTGCACAAAAAAACAGAAAACAAAACCAAAAAACACTGACCACTGGCGGGACCTACACAGACCCTACCCAAAATATACCAGGATAGACCACCCCTATATAAAATAACCCTAGATACAACAGCAATTTATAAAATAGACCCCTGTTAAAAAAAAACAAATCTAAAAAATAAAGTGCAGTACCGTGTCTACACACCTGGTGGCGCTAGAGGCGCACCAAACCACCACCAGTCGACTAGCCATACATCAATTACTATATAAACCAAGTTTCGTACAGATAAAACACACCGTTGCAGATATATGGACAGTTAAGATTCGGCCAATCAGATGCCCTTTATGCAAATGAGGGTGGTTACTAATGAGGGTGAAAGTCGTTTTTACCTCCCTACCTATATGCCATTTTAACCCTAACCTAACCATAGCCTAACCTAACCATAGCCCCAAACTAACCCTAAACCCAAACTAACCATTAGTCCAAAGACTACTTTCAATATTTAACACAAAACAATAAAAAAATATGAACAAACAGTCGATCAAACTCATCTATCCATCTATCCATCTATCCATCTATCCATCTATCTATCCATCCATCCATCCATCCATCCATCACTCCATCACTCCATCCATCCATGTATAACACAGGCCTAAAAACATTCACTTTTTCAAACAAAAACTTTTTTTTTTTTAACAAAAAGTTGTTTAAACTCATGTATCTATATATTCATCTATTCATCTATCTATCTATTTATCTATCTATCCATCCATCCATCCATCCATCCATCACTCCATCCATCCATGTATAACACAGGCCTAAAAACATTCACTTTTTCAAACAAAAACATATTTTTTTTAACAAAAAGTGGTTTAAACTCATGTATCTATATATTCATCTATTCATCTATCTATCCATCCATCCATCCATCCATCCATCACTCCATCACTCCATCCATCAATGTAACACAGGCCTAAAAAACATTCACTTTTTCAAACAAAAACATTTTTTTTAACAAAAACATTTTTTTTAACAAAAAGTTGTTTCAACTCATGTACCTATCTATCCATCCATCCATCCATCCATCCATCCATCCATCCATCCATCCATCCATCCATCCATCACTCCATCCATCAATCTATCTATAGAAATAGACACTTACCTGTCAGCATTGGTGCTGTTTCAGCACTCGTGCTGATATGCACGGCAAATGCAACCATTTTGCATTGACAGGTGAACAGCTGGGGGAAAACTCAAGTTCAGTTTGCGTCAGGGCGTCTGCATGGATGCAGGGTCAAAGGCCAAAGGCCTGGCACGCTACCTCACCTAACCAGCTAAACCTACCCACCACCTGCACAAAAAAACAGAAAACAAAACCAAAAAACACTGACCACTGGCGGGACCTACACAGACCCTACCCAAAATATACCAGGATAGACCACCCCTATATAAAATAACCCTAGATACAACAGCAATTTATAAAATAGACCCCTGTTAAAAAAAAACAAATCTAAAAAATAAAGTGCAGTACCGTGTCTACACACCTGGTGGCGCTAGAGGCGCACCAAACCACCACCAGTCGACTAGCCATACATCAATTACTATATAAACCAAGTTTCGTACAGATAAAACACACCGTTGCAGATATATGGACAGTTAAGATTCGGCCAATCAGATGCCCTTTATGCAAATGAGGGTGGTTACTAATGAGGGTGAAAGTCGTTTTTACCTCCCTACCTAACCATAGCCCCAAACTAACCCTAAACCCAAACTAACCATTAGTCCAAAGACTACTTTCAATATTTAACACAAAACAATAAAAAAATATGAACAAACAGTCGATCAAACTCATCTATCCATCTATCCATCTATCCATCTATCCATCTATCTATCCATCCATCCATCCATCACTCCATCACTCCATCACTCCATCCATCCATGTATAACACAGGCCTAAAAACATTCACTTTTTCAAACAAAAACTTTTTTTTTTTTAACAAAAAGTTGTTTAAACTCATGTATCTATATATTCATCTATTCATCTATCTATCTATTTATCTATCTATCCATCCATCCATCCATCCATCCATCACTCCATCCATCCATGTATAACACAGGCCTAAAAACATTCACTTTTTCAAACAAAAACATATTTTTTTTAACAAAAAGTGGTTTAAACTCATGTATCTATATATTCATCTATTCATCTATCTATCCATCCATCCATCCATCCATCCATCACTCCATCACTCCATCCATCAATGTAACACAGGCCTAAAAAACATTCACTTTTTCAAACAAAAACATTTTTTTTAACAAAAACATTTTTTTTAACAAAAAGTTGTTTCAACTCATGTACCTATCTATCCATCCATCCATCCATCCATCCATCCATCCATCCATCCATCCATCCATCCATCCATCCATCCATCCATCACTCCATCCATCAATCTATCTATAGAAATAGACACTTACCTGTCAGCATTGGTGCTGTTTCAGCACTCGTGCTGATATGCACGGCAAATGCAACCATTTTGCATTGACAGGTGAACAGCTGGGGGAAAACTCAAGTTCAGTTTGCGTCAGGGCGTCTGCATGGATGCAGGGTCAAAGGCCAAAGGCCTGGCACGCTACCTCACCTAACCAGCTAAACCTACCCACCACCTGCACAAAAAAACAGAAAACAAAACCAAAAAACACTGACCACTGGCGGGACCTACACAGACCCTACCCAAAATATACCAGGATAGACCACCCCTATATAAAATAACCCTAGATACAACAGCAATTTATAAAATAGACCCCTGTTAAAAAAAAACAAATCTAAAAAATAAAGTGCAGTACCGTGTCTACACACCTGGTGGCGCTAGAGGCGCACCAAACCACCACCAGTCGACTAGCCATACATCAATTACTATATAAACCAAGTTTCGTACAGATAAAACACACCGTTGCAGATATATGGACAGTTAAGATTCGGCCAATCAGATGCCCTTTATGCAAATGAGGGTGGTTACTAATGAGGGTGAAAGTCGTTTTTACCTCCCTACCTATATGCCATTTTAACCCTAACCTAACCATAGCCTAACCTAACCATAGCCCCAAACTAACCCTAAACCCAAACTAACCATTAGTCCAAAGACTACTTTCAATATTTAACACAAAACAATAAAAAAATATGAACAAACAGTCGATCAAACTCATCTATCCATCTATCCATCTATCCATCTATCCATCTATCTATCCATCCATCCATCCATCCATCCATCACTCCATCACTCCATCCATCCATGTATAACACAGGCCTAAAAACATTCACTTTTTCAAACAAAAACTTTTTTTTTTTTAACAAAAAGTTGTTTAAACTCATGTATCTATATATTCATCTATTCATCTATCTATCTATTTATCTATCTATCCATCCATCCATCCATCCATCCATCACTCCATCCATCCATGTATAACACAGGCCTAAAAACATTCACTTTTTCAAACAAAAACATATTTTTTTTAACAAAAAGTGGTTTAAACTCATGTATCTATATATTCATCTATTCATCTATCTATCCATCCATCCATCCATCCATCCATCACTCCATCACTCCATCCATCAATGTAACACAGGCCTAAAAAACATTCACTTTTTCAAACAAAAACATTTTTTTTAACAAAAACATTTTTTTTAACAAAAAGTTGTTTCAACTCATGTACCTATCTATCCATCCATCCATCCATCCATCCATCCATCCATCCATCCATCCATCCATCCATCCATCACTCCATCCATCAATCTATCTATAGAAATAGACACTTACCTGTCAGCATTGGTGCTGTTTCAGCACTCGTGCTGATATGCACGGCAAATGCAACCATTTTGCATTGACAGGTGAACAGCTGGGGGAAAACTCAAGTTCAGTTTGCGTCAGGGCGTCTGCATGGATGCAGGGTCAAAGGCCAAAGGCCTGGCACGCTACCTCACCTAACCAGCTAAACCTACCCACCACCTGCACAAAAAAACAGAAAACAAAACCAAAAAACACTGACCACTGGCGGGACCTACACAGACCCTACCCAAAATATACCAGGATAGACCACCCCTATATAAAATAACCCTAGATACAACAGCAATTTATAAAATAGACCCCTGTTAAAAAAAAACAAATCTAAAAAATAAAGTGCAGTACCGTGTCTACACACCTGGTGGCGCTAGAGGCGCACCAAACCACCACCAGTCGACTAGCCATACATCAATTACTATATAAACCAAGTTTCGTACAGATAAAACACACCGTTGCAGATATATGGACAGTTAAGATTCGGCCAATCAGATGCCCTTTATGCAAATGAGGGTGGTTACTAATGAGGGTGAAAGTCGTTTTTACCTCCCTACCTAACCATAGCCCCAAACTAACCCTAAACCCAAACTAACCATTAGTCCAAAGACTACTTTCAATATTTAACACAAAACAATAAAAAAATATGAACAAACAGTCGATCAAACTCATCTATCCATCTATCCATCTATCCATCTATCCATCTATCTATCCATCCATCCATCCATCACTCCATCACTCCATCACTCCATCCATCCATGTATAACACAGGCCTAAAAACATTCACTTTTTCAAACAAAAACTTTTTTTTTTTTAACAAAAAGTTGTTTAAACTCATGTATCTATATATTCATCTATTCATCTATCTATCTATTTATCTATCTATCCATCCATCCATCCATCCATCCATCACTCCATCCATCCATGTATAACACAGGCCTAAAAACATTCACTTTTTCAAACAAAAACATATTTTTTTTAACAAAAAGTGGTTTAAACTCATGTATCTATATATTCATCTATTCATCTATCTATCCATCCATCCATCCATCCATCCATCACTCCATCACTCCATCCATCAATGTAACACAGGCCTAAAAAACATTCACTTTTTCAAACAAAAACATTTTTTTTAACAAAAACATTTTTTTTAACAAAAAGTTGTTTCAACTCATGTACCTATCTATCCATCCATCCATCCATCCATCCATCCATCCATCCATCCATCCATCCATCCATCCATCCATCCATCCATCACTCCATCCATCAATCTATCTATAGAAATAGACACTTACCTGTCAGCATTGGTGCTGTTTCAGCACTCGTGCTGATATGCACGGCAAATGCAACCATTTTGCATTGACAGGTGAACAGCTGGGGGAAAACTCAAGTTCAGTTTGCGTCAGGGCGTCTGCATGGATGCAGGGTCAAAGGCCAAAGGCCTGGCACGCTACCTCACCTAACCAGCTAAACCTACCCACCACCTGCACAAAAAAACAGAAAACAAAACCAAAAAACACTGACCACTGGCGGGACCTACACAGACCCTACCCAAAATATACCAGGATAGACCACCCCTATATAAAATAACCCTAGATACAACAGCAATTTATAAAATAGACCCCTGTTAAAAAAAAACAAATCTAAAAAATAAAGTGCAGTACCGTGTCTACACACCTGGTGGCGCTAGAGGCGCACCAAACCACCACCAGTCGACTAGCCATACATCAATTACTATATAAACCAAGTTTCGTACAGATAAAACACACCGTTGCAGATATATGGACAGTTAAGATTCGGCCAATCAGATGCCCTTTATGCAAATGAGGGTGGTTACTAATGAGGGTGAAAGTCGTTTTTACCTCCCTACCTATATGCCATTTTAACCCTAACCTAACCATAGCCTAACCTAACCATAGCCCCAAACTAACCCTAAACCCAAACTAACCATTAGTCCAAAGACTACTTTCAATATTTAACACAAAACAATAAAAAAATATGAACAAACAGTCGATCAAACTCATCTATCCATCTATCCATCTATCCATCTATCCATCTATCTATCCATCCATCCATCCATCCATCCATCACTCCATCACTCCATCCATCCATGTATAACACAGGCCTAAAAACATTCACTTTTTCAAACAAAAACTTTTTTTTTTTTAACAAAAAGTTGTTTAAACTCATGTATCTATATATTCATCTATTCATCTATCTATCTATTTATCTATCTATCCATCCATCCATCCATCCATCCATCACTCCATCCATCCATGTATAACACAGGCCTAAAAACATTCACTTTTTCAAACAAAAACATATTTTTTTTAACAAAAAGTGGTTTAAACTCATGTATCTATATATTCATCTATTCATCTATCTATCCATCCATCCATCCATCCATCCATCACTCCATCACTCCATCCATCAATGTAACACAGGCCTAAAAAACATTCACTTTTTCAAACAAAAACATTTTTTTTAACAAAAACATTTTTTTTAACAAAAAGTTGTTTCAACTCATGTACCTATCTATCCATCCATCCATCCATCCATCCATCCATCCATCCATCCATCCATCCATCCATCCATCACTCCATCCATCAATCTATCTATAGAAATAGACACTTACCTGTCAGCATTGGTGCTGTTTCAGCACTCGTGCTGATATGCACGGCAAATGCAACCATTTTGCATTGACAGGTGAACAGCTGGGGGAAAACTCAAGTTCAGTTTGCGTCAGGGCGTCTGCATGGATGCAGGGTCAAAGGCCAAAGGCCTGGCACGCTACCTCACCTAACCAGCTAAACCTACCCACCACCTGCACAAAAAAACAGAAAACAAAACCAAAAAACACTGACCACTGGCGGGACCTACACAGACCCTACCCAAAATATACCAGGATAGACCACCCCTATATAAAATAACCCTAGATACAACAGCAATTTATAAAATAGACCCCTGTTAAAAAAAAACAAATCTAAAAAATAAAGTGCAGTACCGTGTCTACACACCTGGTGGCGCTAGAGGCGCACCAAACCACCACCAGTCGACTAGCCATACATCAATTACTATATAAACCAAGTTTCGTACAGATAAAACACACCGTTGCAGATATATGGACAGTTAAGATTCGGCCAATCAGATGCCCTTTATGCAAATGAGGGTGGTTACTAATGAGGGTGAAAGTCGTTTTTACCTCCCTACCTAACCATAGCCCCAAACTAACCCTAAACCCAAACTAACCATTAGTCCAAAGACTACTTTCAATATTTAACACAAAACAATAAAAAAATATGAACAAACAGTCGATCAAACTCATCTATCCATCTATCCATCTATCCATCTATCCATCTATCTATCCATCCATCCATCCATCACTCCATCACTCCATCACTCCATCCATCCATGTATAACACAGGCCTAAAAACATTCACTTTTTCAAACAAAAACTTTTTTTTTTTTAACAAAAAGTTGTTTAAACTCATGTATCTATATATTCATCTATTCATCTATCTATCTATTTATCTATCTATCCATCCATCCATCCATCCATCCATCACTCCATCCATCCATGTATAACACAGGCCTAAAAACATTCACTTTTTCAAACAAAAACATATTTTTTTTAACAAAAAGTGGTTTAAACTCATGTATCTATATATTCATCTATTCATCTATCTATCCATCCATCCATCCATCCATCCATCACTCCATCACTCCATCCATCAATGTAACACAGGCCTAAAAAACATTCACTTTTTCAAACAAAA
This sequence comes from Leuciscus leuciscus, assembly GCF_965113295.1. NCBI lineage: Eukaryota > Metazoa > Chordata > Actinopteri > Cypriniformes > Leuciscidae > Leuciscus > Leuciscus leuciscus. Next base: position 34,602 of record NW_028118526.1, read on the forward strand.
ACATTTTTTTTAACAAAAACATTTTTTTTAACAAAAAGTTGTTTCAACTCATGTACCTATCTATCCATCCATCCATCCATCCATCCATCCATCCATCCATCCATCCATCCATCCATCCATCCATCCATCCATCACTCCATCCATCAATCTATCTATAGAAATAGACACTTACCTGTCAGCATTGGTGCTGTTTCAGCACTCGTGCTGATATGCACGGCAAATGCAACCATTTTGCATTGACAGGTGAACAGCTGGGGGAAAACTCAAGTTCAGTTTGCGTCAGGGCGTCTGCATGGATGCAGGGTCAAAGGCCAAAGGCCTGGCACGCTACCTCACCTAACCAGCTAAACCTACCCACCACCTGCACAAAAAAACAGAAAACAAAACCAAAAAACACTGACCACTGGCGGGACCTACACAGACCCTACCCAAAATATACCAGGATAGACCACCCCTATATAAAATAACCCTAGATACAACAGCAATTTATAAAATAGACCCCTGTTAAAAAAAAACAAATCTAAAAAATAAAGTGCAGTACCGTGTCTACACACCTGGTGGCGCTAGAGGCGCACCAAACCACCACCAGTCGACTAGCCATACATCAATTACTATATAAACCAAGTTTCGTACAGATAAAACACACCGTTGCAGATATATGGACAGTTAAGATTCGGCCAATCAGATGCCCTTTATGCAAATGAGGGTGGTTACTAATGAGGGTGAAAGTCGTTTTTACCTCCCTACCTATATGCCATTTTAACCCTAACCTAACCATAGCCTAACCTAACCATAGCCCCAAACTAACCCTAAACCCAAACTAACCATTAGTCCAAAGACTACTTTCAATATTTAACACAAAACAATAAAAAAATATGAACAAACAGTCGATCAAACTCATCTATCCATCTATCCATCTATCCATCTATCCATCTATCTATCCATCCATCCATCCATCCATCCATCACTCCATCACTCCATCCATCCATGTATAACACAGGCCTAAAAACATTCACTTTTTCAAACAAAAACTTTTTTTTTTTTAACAAAAAGTTGTTTAAACTCATGTATCTATATATTCATCTATTCATCTATCTATCTATTTATCTATCTATCCATCCATCCATCCATCCATCCATCACTCCATCCATCCATGTATAACACAGGCCTAAAAACATTCACTTTTTCAAACAAAAACATATTTTTTTTAACAAAAAGTGGTTTAAACTCATGTATCTATATATTCATCTATTCATCTATCTATCCATCCATCCATCCATCCATCCATCACTCCATCACTCCATCCATCAATGTAACACAGGCCTAAAAAACATTCACTTTTTCAAACAAAAACATTTTTTTTAACAAAAACATTTTTTTTAACAAAAAGTTGTTTCAACTCATGTACCTATCTATCCATCCATCCATCCATCCATCCATCCATCCATCCATCCATCCATCCATCCATCCATCACTCCATCCATCAATCTATCTATAGAAATAGACACTTACCTGTCAGCATTGGTGCTGTTTCAGCACTCGTGCTGATATGCACGGCAAATGCAACCATTTTGCATTGACAGGTGAACAGCTGGGGGAAAACTCAAGTTCAGTTTGCGTCAGGGCGTCTGCATGGATGCAGGGTCAAAGGCCAAAGGCCTGGCACGCTACCTCACCTAACCAGCTAAACCTACCCACCACCTGCACAAAAAAACAGAAAACAAAACCAAAAAACACTGACCACTGGCGGGACCTACACAGACCCTACCCAAAATATACCAGGATAGACCACCCCTATATAAAATAACCCTAGATACAACAGCAATTTATAAAATAGACCCCTGTTAAAAAAAAACAAATCTAAAAAATAAAGTGCAGTACCGTGTCTACACACCTGGTGGCGCTAGAGGCGCACCAAACCACCACCAGTCGACTAGCCATACATCAATTACTATATAAACCAAGTTTCGTACAGATAAAACACACCGTTGCAGATATATGGACAGTTAAGATTCGGCCAATCAGATGCCCTTTATGCAAATGAGGGTGGTTACTAATGAGGGTGAAAGTCGTTTTTACCTCCCTACCTATATGCCATTTTAACCCTAACCTAACCATAGCCTAACCTAACCATAGCCCCAAACTAACCCTAAACCCAAACTAACCATTAGTCCAAAGACTACTTTCAATATTTAACACAAAACAATAAAAAAATATGAACAAACAGTCGATCAAACTCATCTATCCATCTATCCATCTATCCATCTATCCATCTATCTATCCATCCATCCATCCATCCATCCATCACTCCATCACTCCATCCATCCATGTATAACACAGGCCTAAAAACATTCACTTTTTCAAACAAAAACTTTTTTTTTTTTAACAAAAAGTTGTTTAAACTCATGTATCTATATATTCATCTATTCATCTATCTATCTATTTATCTATCTATCCATCCATCCATCCATCCATCCATCACTCCATCCATCCATGTATAACACAGGCCTAAAAACATTCACTTTTTCAAACAAAAACATATTTTTTTTAACAAAAAGTGGTTTAAACTCATGTATCTATATATTCATCTATTCATCTATCTATCCATCCATCCATCCATCCATCCATCACTCCATCACTCCATCCATCAATGTAACACAGGCCTAAAAAACATTCACTTTTTCAAACAAAAACATTTTTTTTAACAAAAACATTTTTTTTAACAAAAAGTTGTTTCAACTCATGTACCTATCTATCCATCCATCCATCCATCCATCCATCCATCCATCCATCCATCCATCCATCCATCCATCACTCCATCCATCAATCTATCTATAGAAATAGACACTTACCTGTCAGCATTGGTGCTGTTTCAGCACTCGTGCTGATATGCACGGCAAATGCAACCATTTTGCATTGACAGGTGAACAGCTGGGGGAAAACTCAAGTTCAGTTTGCGTCAGGGCGTCTGCATGGATGCAGGGTCAAAGGCCAAAGGCCTGGCACGCTACCTCACCTAACCAGCTAAACCTACCCACCACCTGCACAAAAAAACAGAAAACAAAACCAAAAAACACTGACCACTGGCGGGACCTACACAGACCCTACCCAAAATATACCAGGATAGACCACCCCTATATAAAATAACCCTAGATACAACAGCAATTTATAAAATAGACCCCTGTTAAAAAAAAACAAATCTAAAAAATAAAGTGCAGTACCGTGTCTACACACCTGGTGGCGCTAGAGGCGCACCAAACCACCACCAGTCGACTAGCCATACATCAATTACTATATAAACCAAGTTTCGTACAGATAAAACACACCGTTGCAGATATATGGACAGTTAAGATTCGGCCAATCAGATGCCCTTTATGCAAATGAGGGTGGTTACTAATGAGGGTGAAAGTCGTTTTTACCTCCCTACCTATATGCCATTTTAACCCTAACCTAACCATAGCCTAACCTAACCATAGCCCCAAACTAACCCTAAACCCAAACTAACCATTAGTCCAAAGACTACTTTCAATATTTAACACAAAACAATAAAAAAATATGAACAAACAGTCGATCAAACTCATCTATCCATCTATCCATCTATCCATCTATCCATCTATCTATCCATCCATCCATCCATCCATCCATCACTCCATCACTCCATCCATCCATGTATAACACAGGCCTAAAAACATTCACTTTTTCAAACAAAAACTTTTTTTTTTTTAACAAAAAGTTGTTTAAACTCATGTATCTATATATTCATCTATTCATCTATCTATCTATTTATCTATCTATCCATCCATCCATCCATCCATCCATCACTCCATCCATCCATGTATAACACAGGCCTAAAAACATTCACTTTTTCAAACAAAAACATATTTTTTTTAACAAAAAGTGGTTTAAACTCATGTATCTATATATTCATCTATTCATCTATCTATCCATCCATCCATCCATCCATCCATCACTCCATCACTCCATCCATCAATGTAACACAGGCCTAAAAAACATTCACTTTTTCAAACAAAAACATTTTTTTTAACAAAAACATTTTTTTTAACAAAAAGTTGTTTCAACTCATGTACCTATCTATCCATCCATCCATCCATCCATCCATCCATCCATCCATCCATCCATCCATCCATCACTCCATCCATCAATCTATCTATAGAAATAGACACTTACCTGTCAGCATTGGTGCTGTTTCAGCACTCGTGCTGATATGCACGGCAAATGCAACCATTTTGCATTGACAGGTGAACAGCTGGGGGAAAACTCAAGTTCAGTTTGCGTCAGGGCGTCTGCATGGATGCAGGGTCAAAGGCCAAAGGCCTGGCACGCTACCTCACCTAACCAGCTAAACCTACCCACCACCTGCACAAAAAAACAGAAAACAAAACCAAAAAACACTGACCACTGGCGGGACCTACACAGACCCTACCCAAAATATACCAGGATAGACCACCCCTATATAAAATAACCCTAGATACAACAGCAATTTATAAAATAGACCCCTGTTAAAAAAAAACAAATCTAAAAAATAAAGTGCAGTACCGTGTCTACACACCTGGTGGCGCTAGAGGCGCACCAAACCACCACCAGTCGACTAGCCATACATCAATTACTATATAAACCAAGTTTCGTACAGATAAAACACACCGTTGCAGATATATGGACAGTTAAGATTCGGCCAATCAGATGCCCTTTATGCAAATGAGGGTGGTTACTAATGAGGGTGAAAGTCGTTTTTACCTCCCTACCTATATGCCATTTTAACCCTAACCTAACCATAGCCTCAAACTAACCCTAAACCCAAACTAACCATTAGTCCAAAGACTACTTTCAATATTTAACACAAAACAATAAAAAAATATGAACAAACAGTCGATCAAACTCATCTATCCATCTATCCATCTATCCATCTATCCATCTATCTATCCATCCATCCATCCATCCATCCATCACTCCATCACTCCATCACTCCATCCATCCATGTATAACACAGGCCTAAAAACATTCACTTTTTCAAACAAAAACTTTTTTTTTTTTAACAAAAAGTTGTTTAAACTCATGTATCTATATATTCATCTATTCATCTATCTATCTATTTATCTATCTATCCATCCATCCATCCATCCATCCATCACTCCATCCATCCATGTATAACACAGGCCTAAAAACATTCACTTTTTCAAACAAAAACATATTTTTTTTAACAAAAAGTGGTTTAAACTCATGTATCTATATATTCATCTATTCATCTATCTATCCATCCATCCATCCATCCATCCATCACTCCATCACTCCATCCATCAATGTAACACAGGCCTAAAAAACATTCACTTTTTCAAACAAAAACATTTTTTTTAACAAAAACATTTTTTTTAACAAAAAGTTGTTTCAACTCATGTACCTATCTATCCATCCATCCATCCATCCATCCATCCATCCATCCATCCATCCATCCATCCATCCATCCATCCATCCATCCATCCATCACTCCATCCATCAATCTATCTATAGAAATAGACACTTACCTGTCAGCATTGGTGCTGTTTCAGCACTCGTGCTGATATGCACGGCAAATGCAACCATTTTGCATTGACAGGTGAACAGCTGGGGGAAAACTCAAGTTCAGTTTGCGTCAGGGCGTCTGCATGGATGCAGGGTCAAAGGCCAAAGGCCTGGCACGCTACCTCACCTAACCAGCTAAACCTACCCACCACCTGCACAAAAAAACAGAAAACAAAACCAAAAAACACTGACCACTGGCGGGACCTACACAGACCCTACCCAAAATATACCAGGATAGACCACCCCTATATAAAATAACCCTAGATACAACAGCAATTTATAAAATAGACCCCTGTTAAAAAAAAACAAATCTAAAAAATAAAGTGCAGTACCGTGTCTACACACCTGGTGGCGCTAGAGGCGCACCAAACCACCACCAGTCGACTAGCCATACATCAATTACTATATAAACCAAGTTTCGTACAGATAAAACACACCGTTGCAGATATATGGACAGTTAAGATTCGGCCAATCAGATGCCCTTTATGCAAATGAGGGTGGTTACTAATGAGGGTGAAAGTCGTTTTTACCTCCCTACCTATATGCCATTTTAACCCTAACCTAACCATAGCCTCAAACTAACCCTAAACCCAAACTAACCATTAGTCCAAAGACTACTTTCAATATTTAACACAAAACAATAAAAAAATATGAACAAACAGTCGATCAAACTCATCTATCCATCTATCCATCTATCCATCTATCCATCTATCTATCCATCCATCCATCCATCACTCCATCACTCCATCACTCCATCCATCCATGTATAACACAGGCCTAAAAACATTCACTTTTTCAAACAAAAACTTTTTTTTTTTTAACAAAAAGTTGTTTAAACTCATGTATCTATATATTCATCTATTCATCTATCTATCTATTTATCTATCTATCCATCCATCCATCCATCCATCCATCACTCCATCCATCCATGTATAACACAGGCCTAAAAACATTCACTTTTTCAAACAAAAACATATTTTTTTTAACAAAAAGTGGTTTAAACTCATGTATCTATATATTCATCTATTCATCTATCTATCCATCCATCCATCCATCCATCCATCACTCCATCACTCCATCCATCAATGTAACACAGGCCTAAAAAACATTCACTTTTTCAAACAAAAACATTTTTTTTAACAAAAACATTTTTTTTAACAAAAAGTTGTTTCAACTCATGTACCTATCTATCCATCCATCCATCCATCCATCCATCCATCCATCCATCCATCCATCCATCCATCCATCCATCACTCCATCCATCAATCTATCTATAGAAATAGACACTTACCTGTCAGCATTGGTGCTGTTTCAGCACTCGTGCTGATATGCACGGCAAATGCAACCATTTTGCATTGACAGGTGAACAGCTGGGGGAAAACTCAAGTTCAGTTTGCGTCAGGGCGTCTGCATGGATGCAGGGTCAAAGGCCAAAGGCCTGGCACGCTACCTCACCTAACCAGCTAAACCTACCCACCACCTGCACAAAAAAACAGAAAACAAAACCAAAAAACACTGACCACTGGCGGGACCTACACAGACCCTACCCAAAATATACCAGGATAGACCACCCCTATATAAAATAACCCTAGATACAACAGCAATTTATAAAATAGACCCCTGTTAAAAAAAAACAAATCTAAAAAATAAAGTGCAGTACCGTGTCTACACACCTGGTGGCGCTAGAGGCGCACCAAACCACCACCAGTCGACTAGCCATACATCAATTACTATATAAACCAAGTTTCGTACAGATAAAACACACCGTTGCAGATATATGGACAGTTAAGATTCGGCCAATCAGATGCCCTTTATGCAAATGAGGGTGGTTACTAATGAGGGTGAAAGTCGTTTTTACCTCCCTACCTATATGCCATTTTAACCCTAACCTAACCATAGCCTCAAACTAACCCTAAACCCAAACTAACCATTAGTCCAAAGACTACTTTCAATATTTAACACAAAACAATAAAAAAATATGAACAAACAGTCGATCAAACTCATCTATCCATCTATCCATCTATCCATCTATCCATCTATCCATCTATCCATCTATCTATCCATCCATCCATCCATCACTCCATCACTCCATCACTCCATCCATCCATGTATAACACAGGCCTAAAAACATTCACTTTTTCAAACAAAAACTTTTTTTTTTTTAACAAAAAGTTGTTTAAACTCATGTATCTATATATTCATCTATTCATCTATCTATCTATTTATCTATCTATCCATCCATCCATCCATCCATCCATCACTCCATCCATCCATGTATAACACAGGCCTAAAAACATTCACTTTTTCAAACAAAAACATATTTTTTTTAACAAAAAGTGGTTTAAACTCATGTATCTATATATTCATCTATTCATCTATCTATCCATCCATCCATCCATCCATCCATCACTCCATCACTCCATCCATCAATGTAACACAGGCCTAAAAAACATTCACTTTTTCAAACAAAAACATTTTTTTTAACAAAAACATTTTTTTTAACAAAAAGTTGTTTCAACTCATGTACCTATCTATCCATCCATCCATCCATCCATCCATCCATCCATCCATCCATCCATCCATCCATCCATCCATCCATCCATCCATCCATCACTCCATCCATCAATCTATCTATAGAAATAGACACTTACCTGTCAGCATTGGTGCTGTTTCAGCACTCGTGCTGATATGCACGGCAAATGCAACCATTTTGCATTGACAGGTGAACAGCTGGGGGAAAACTCAAGTTCAGTTTGCGTCAGGGCGTCTGCATGGATGCAGGGTCAAAGGCCAAAGGCCTGGCACGCTACCTCACCTAACCAGCTAAACCTACCCACCACCTGCACAAAAAAACAGAAAACAAAACCAAAAAACACTGACCACTGGCGGGACCTACACAGACCCTACCCAAAATATACCAGGATAGACCACCCCTATATAAAATAACCCTAGATACAACAGCAATTTATAAAATAGACCCCTGTTAAAAAAAAACAAATCTAAAAAATAAAGTGCAGTACCGTGTCTACACACCTGGTGGCGCTAGAGGCGCACCAAACCACCACCAGTCGACTAGCCATACATCAATTACTATATAAACCAAGTTTCGTACAGATAAAACACACCGTTGCAGATATATGGACAGTTAAGATTCGGCCAATCAGATGCCCTTTATGCAAATGAGGGTGGTTACTAATGAGGGTGAAAGTCGTTTTTACCTCCCTACCTATATGCCATTTTAACCCTAACCTAACCATAGCCTCAAACTAACCCTAAACCCAAACTAACCATTAGTCCAAAGACTACTTTCAATATTTAACACAAAACAATAAAAAAATATGAACAAACAGTCGATCAAACTCATCTATCCATCTATCCATCTATCCATCTATCCATCTATCTATCCATCCATCCATCCATCACTCCATCACTCCATCACTCCATCCATCCATGTATAACACAGGCCTAAAAACATTCACTTTTTCAAACAAAAACTTTTTTTTTTTTAACAAAAAGTTGTTTAAACTCATGTATCTATATATTCATCTATTCATCTATCTATCTATTTATCTATCTATCCATCCATCCATCCATCCATCCATCACTCCATCCATCCATGTATAACACAGGCCTAAAAACATTCACTTTTTCAAACAAAAACATATTTTTTTTAACAAAAAGTGGTTTAAACTCATGTATCTATATATTCATCTATTCATCTATCTATCCATCCATCCATCCATCCATCCATCACTCCATCACTCCATCCATCAATGTAACACAGGCCTAAAAAACATTCACTTTTTCAAACAAAAACATTTTTTTTAACAAAAACATTTTTTTTAACAAAAAGTTGTTTCAACTCATGTACCTATCTATCCATCCATCCATCCATCCATCCATCCATCCATCCATCCATCCATCCATCCATCCATCCATCCATCCATCCATCACTCCATCCATCAATCTATCTATAGAAATAGACACTTACCTGTCAGCATTGGTGCTGTTTCAGCACTCGTGCTGATATGCACGGCAAATGCAACCATTTTGCATTGACAGGTGAACAGCTGGGGGAAAACTCAAGTTCAGTTTGCGTCAGGGCGTCTGCATGGATGCAGGGTCAAAGGCCAAAGGCCTGGCACGCTACCTCACCTAACCAGCTAAACCTACCCACCACCTGCACAAAAAAACAGAAAACAAAACCAAAAAACACTGACCACTGGCGGGACCTACACAGACCCTACCCAAAATATACCAGGATAGACCACCCCTATATAAAATAACCCTAGATACAACAGCAATTTATAAAATAGACCCCTGTTAAAAAAAAACAAATCTAAAAAATAAAGTGCAGTACCGTGTCTACACACCTGGTGGCGCTAGAGGCGCACCAAACCACCACCAGTCGACTAGCCATACATCAATTACTATATAAACCAAGTTTCGTACAGATAAAACACACCGTTGCAGATATATGGACAGTTAAGATTCGGCCAATCAGATGCCCTTTATGCAAATGAGGGTGGTTACTAATGAGGGTGAAAGTCGTTTTTACCTCCCTACCTAACCCTAACCCTAACCCTAATCTATCTATCCATCCATCCATCCATCACTCCATCACTCCATCACTCCATCCATCCATGTATAACACAGGCCTAAAAACATTCACTTTTTCAAACAAAAACTTTTTTTTTTTTAACAAAAAGTTGTTTAAACTCATGTATCTATATATTCATCTATTCATCTATCTATCTATTTATCTATCTATCCATCCATCCATCCATCCATCCATCCATCACTCCATCCATCCATGTATAACACAGGCCTAAAAACATTCACTTTTTCAAACAAAAACATATTTTTTTTAACAAAAAGTGGTTTAAACTCATGTATCTATATATTCATCTATTCATCTATCTATCCATCCATCCATCCATCCATCCATCACTCCATCACTCCATCCATCAATGTAACACAGGCCTAAAAAACATTCACTTTTTCAAACAAAAACATTTTTTTTAACAAAAACATTTTTTTTAACAAAAAGTTGTTTCAACTCATGTACCTATCTATCCATCCATCCATCCATCCATCCATCCATCCATCCATCCATCCATCCATCCATCCATCCATCCATCACTCCATCCATCAATCTATCTATAGAAATAGACACTTACCTGTCAGCATTGGTGCTGTTTCAGCACTCGTGCTGATATGCACGGCAAATGCAACCATTTTGCATTGACAGGTGAACAGCTGGGGGAAAACTCAAGTTCAGTTTGCGTCAGGGCGTCTGCATGGATGCAGGGTCAAAGGCCAAAGGCCTGGCACGCTACCTCACCTAACCAGCTAAACCTACCCACCACCTGCACAAAAAAACAGAAAACAAAACCAAAAAACACTGACCACTGGCGGGACCTACACAGACCCTACCCAAAATATACCAGGATAGACCACCCCTATATAAAATAACCCTAGATACAACAGCAATTTATAAAATAGACCCCTGTTAAAAAAAAACAAATCTAAAAAATAAAGTGCAGTACCGTGTCTACACACCTGGTGGCGCTAGAGGCGCACCAAACCACCACCAGTCGACTAGCCATACATCAATTACTATATAAACCAAGTTTCGTACAGATAAAACACACCGTTGCAGATATATGGACAGTTAAGATTCGGCCAATCAGATGCCCTTTATGCAAATGAGGGTGGTTACTAATGAGGGTGAAAGTCGTTTTTACCTCCCTACCTATATGCCATTTTAACCCTAACCTAACCATAGCCCCAAACTAACCCTAAACCCAAACTAACCATTAGTCCAAAGACTACTTTCAATATTTAACACAAAACAATAAAAAAATATGAACAAACAGTCGATCAAACTCATCTATCCATCTATCCATCTATCCATCTATCCATCTATCTATCCATCCATCCATCCATCACTCCATCACTCCATCACTCCATCCATCCATGTATAACACAGGCCTAAAAACATTCACTTTTTCAAACAAAAACTTTTTTTTTTTAACAAAAAGTTGTTTAAACTCATGTATCTATATATTCATCTATTCATCTATCTATCTATTTATCTATCTATCCATCCATCCATCCATCCATCCATCACTCCATCCATCCATGTATAACACAGGCCTAAAAACATTCACTTTTTCAAACAAAAACATATTTTTTTTAACAAAAAGTGGTTTAAACTCATGTATCTATATATTCATCTATTCATCTATCTATCCATCCATCCATCCATCCATCCATCACTCCATCACTCCATCCATCAATGTAACACAGGCCTAAAAAACATTCACTTTTTCAAACAAAAACATTTTTTTTAACAAAAACATTTTTTTTAACAAAAAGTTGTTTCAACTCATGTACCTATCTATCCATCCATCCATCCATCCATCCATCCATCCATCCATCCATCCATCCATCCATCACTCCATCCATCAATCTATCTATAGAAATAGACACTTACCTGTCAGCATTGGTGCTGTTTCAGCACTCGTGCTGATATGCACGGCAAATGCAACCATTTTGCATTGACAGGTGAACAGCTGGGGGAAAACTCAAGTTCAGTTTGCGTCAGGGCGTCTGCATGGATGCAGGGTCAAAGGCCAAAGGCCTGGCACGCTACCTCACCTAACCAGCTAAACCTACCCACCACCTGCACAAAAAAACAGAAAACAAAACCAAAAAACACTGACCACTGGCGGGACCTACACAGACCCTACCCAAAATATACCAGGATAGACCACCCCTATATAAAATAACCCTAGATACAACAGCAATTTATAAAATAGACCCCTGTTAAAAAAAAACAAATCTAAAAAATAAAGTGCAGTACCGTGTCTACACACCTGGTGGCGCTAGAGGCGCACCAAACCACCACCAGTCGACTAGCCATACATCAATTACTATATAAACCAAGTTTCGTACAGATAAAACACACCGTTGCAGATATATGGACAGTTAAGATTCGGCCAATCAGATGCCCTTTATGCAAATGAGGGTGGTTACTAATGAGGGTGAAAGTCGTTTTTACCTCCCTACCTAACCATAGCCCCAAACTAACCCTAAACCCAAACTAACCATTAGTCCAAAGACTACTTTCAATATTTAACACAAAACAATAAAAAAATATGAACAAACAGTCGATCAAACTCATCTATCCATCTATCCATCTATCCATCTATCCATCTATCTATCCATCCATCCATCCATCACTCCATCACTCCATCACTCCATCCATCCATGTATAACACAGGCCTAAAAACATTCACTTTTTCAAACAAAAACTTTTTTTTTTTTAACAAAAAGTTGTTTAAACTCATGTATCTATATATTCATCTATTCATCTATCTATCTATTTATCTATCTATCCATCCATCCATCCATCCATCCATCCATCACTCCATCACTCCATCCATCCATGTATAACACAGGCCTAAAAACATTCACTTTTTCAAACAAAAACATATTTTTTTTAACAAAAAGTGGTTTAAACTCATGTATCTATATATTCATCTATTCATCTATCTATCCATCCATCCATCCATCCATCCATCACTCCATCACTCCATCCATCAATGTAACACAGGCCTAAAAAACATTCACTTTTTCAAACAAAAACATTTTTTTTAACAAAAACATTTTTTTTAACAAAAAGTTGTTTCAACTCATGTACCTATCTATCCATCCATCCATCCATCCATCCATCCATCCATCCATCCATCCATCCATCCATCCATCACTCCATCCATCAATCTATCTATAGAAATAGACACTTACCTGTCAGCATTGGTGCTGTTTCAGCACTCGTGCTGATATGCACGGCAAATGCAACCATTTTGCATTGACAGGTGAACAGCTGGGGGAAAACTCAAGTTCAGTTTGCGTCAGGGCGTCTGCATGGATGCAGGGTCAAAGGCCAAAGGCCTGGCACGCTACCTCACCTAACCAGCTAAACCTACCCACCACCTGCACAAAAAAACAGAAAACAAAACCAAAAAACACTGACCACTGGCGGGACCTACACAGACCCTACCCAAAATATACCAGGATAGACCACCCCTATATAAAATAACCCTAGATACAACAGCAATTTATAAAATAGACCCCTGTTAAAAAAAAACAAATCTAAAAAATAAAGTGCAGTACCGTGTCTACACACCTGGTGGCGCTAGAGGCGCACCAAACCACCACCAGTCGACTAGCCATACATCAATTACTATATAAACCAAGTTTCGTACAGATAAAACACACCGTTGCAGATATATGGACAGTTAAGATTCGGCCAATCAGATGCCCTTTATGCAAATGAGGGTGGTTACTAATGAGGGTGAAAGTCGTTTTTACCTCCCTACCTAAACCCAAACTAACCATTAGTCCAAAGACTACTTTCAATATTTAACACAAAACAATAAAAAAATATGAACAAACAGTCGATCAAACTCATCTATCCATCTATCCATCTATCCATCTATCCATCTATCTATCCATCCATCCATCCATCACTCCATCACTCCATCACTCCATCCATCCATGTATAACACAGGCCTAAAAACATTCACTTTTTCAAACAAAAACTTTTTTTTTTTAACAAAAAGTTGTTTAAACTCATGTATCTATATATTCATCTATTCATCTATCTATCTATTTATCTATCTATCCATCCATCCATCCATCCATCCATCACTCCATCCATCCATGTATAACACAGGCCTAAAAACATTCACTTTTTCAAACAAAAACATATTTTTTTTAACAAAAAGTGGTTTAAACTCATGTATCTATATATTCATCTATTCATCTATCTATCCATCCATCCATCCATCCATCCATCACTCCATCACTCCATCCATCAATGTAACACAGGCCTAAAAAACATTCACTTTTTCAAACAAAAACATTTTTTTTAACAAAAACATTTTTTTTAACAAAAAGTTGTTTCAACTCATGTACCTATCTATCCATCCATCCATCCATCCATCCATCCATCCATCCATCCATCCATCCATCCATCCATCCATCACTCCATCCATCAATCTATCTATAGAAATAGACACTTACCTGTCAGCATTGGTGCTGTTTCAGCACTCGTGCTGATATGCACGGCAAATGCAACCATTTTGCATTGACAGGTGAACAGCTGGGGGAAAACTCAAGTTCAGTTTGCGTCAGGGCGTCTGCATGGATGCAGGGTCAAAGGCCAAAGGCCTGGCACGCTACCTCACCTAACCAGCTAAACCTACCCACCACCTGCACAAAAAAACAGAAAACAAAACCAAAAAACACTGACCACTGGCGGGACCTACACAGACCCTACCCAAAATATACCAGGATAGACCACCCCTATATAAAATAACCCTAGATACAACAGCAATTTATAAAATAGACCCCTGTTAAAAAAAAACAAATCTAAAAAATAAAGTGCAGTACCGTGTCTACACACCTGGTGGCGCTAGAGGCGCACCAAACCACCACCAGTCGACTAGCCATACATCAATTACTATATAAACCAAGTTTCGTACAGATAAAACACACCGTTGCAGATATATGGACAGTTAAGATTCGGCCAATCAGATGCCCTTTATGCAAATGAGGGTGGTTACTAATGAGGGTGAAAGTCGTTTTTACCTCCCTACCTATATGCCATTTTAACCCTAACCTAACCATAGCCTCAAACTAACCCTAAACCCAAACTAACCATTAGTCCAAAGACTACTTTCAATATTTAACACAAAACAATAAAAAAATATGAACAAACAGTCGATCAAACTCATCTATCCATCTATCCATCTATCCATCTATCTATCCATCCATCCATCCATCACTCCATCACTCCATCACTCCATCCATCCATGTATAACACAGGCCTAAAAACATTCACTTTTTCAAACAAAAACTTTTTTTTTTTTAACAAAAAGTTGTTTAAACTCATGTATCTATATATTCATCTATTCATCTATCTATCTATTTATCTATCTATCCATCCATCCATCCATCCATCCATCCATCACTCCATCACTCCATCCATCCATGTATAACACAGGCCTAAAAACATTCACTTTTTCAAACAAAAACATATTTTTTTTAACAAAAAGTGGTTTAAACTCATGTATCTATATATTCATCTATTCATCTATCTATCCATCCATCCATCCATCCATCCATCACTCCATCACTCCATCCATCAATGTAACACAGGCCTAAAAAACATTCACTTTTTCAAACAAAAACATTTTTTTTAACAAAAACATTTTTTTTAACAAAAAGTTGTTTCAACTCATGTACCTATCTATCCATCCATCCATCCATCCATCCATCCATCCATCCATCCATCCATCCATCCATCCATCCATCCATCCATCACTCCATCCATCAATCTATCTATAGAAATAGACACTTACCTGTCAGCATTGGTGCTGTTTCAGCACTCGTGCTGATATGCACGGCAAATGCAACCATTTTGCATTGACAGGTGAACAGCTGGGGGAAAACTCAAGTTCAGTTTGCGTCAGGGCGTCTGCATGGATGCAGGGTCAAAGGCCAAAGGCCTGGCACGCTACCTCACCTAACCAGCTAAACCTACCCACCACCTGCACAAAAAAACAGAAAACAAAACCAAAAAACACTGACCACTGGCGGGACCTACACAGACCCTACCCAAAATATACCAGGATAGACCACCCCTATATAAAATAACCCTAGATACAACAGCAATTTATAAAATAGACCCCTGTTAAAAAAAAACAAATCTAAAAAATAAAGTGCAGTACCGTGTCTACACACCTGGTGGCGCTAGAGGCGCACCAAACCACCACCAGTCGACTAGCCATACATCAATTACTATATAAACCAAGTTTCGTACAGATAAAACACACCGTTGCAGATATATGGACAGTTAAGATTCGGCCAATCAGATGCCCTTTATGCAAATGAGGGTGGTTACTAATGAGGGTGAAAGTCGTTTTTACCTCCCTACCTATATGCCATTTTAACCCTAACCTAACCATAGCCTCAAACTAACCCTAAACCCAAACTAACCATTAGTCCAAAGACTACTTTCAATATTTAACACAAAACAATAAAAAAATATGAACAAACAGTCGATCAAACTCATCTATCCATCTATCCATCTATCCATCTATCCATCTATCTATCCATCCATCCATCCATCACTCCATCACTCCATCACTCCATCCATCCATGTATAACACAGGCCTAAAAACATTCACTTTTTCAAACAAAAACTTTTTTTTTTTTAACAAAAAGTTGTTTAAACTCATGTATCTATATATTCATCTATTCATCTATCTATCTATTTATCTATCTATCCATCCATCCATCCATCCATCCATCCATCACTCCATCACTCCATCCATCCATGTATAACACAGGCCTAAAAACATTCACTTTTTCAAACAAAAACATATTTTTTTTAACAAAAAGTGGTTTAAACTCATGTATCTATATATTCATCTATTCATCTATCTATCCATCCATCCATCCATCCATCCATCACTCCATCACTCCATCCATCAATGTAACACAGGCCTAAAAAACATTCACTTTTTCAAACAAAAACATTTTTTTTAACAAAAACATTTTTTTTAACAAAAAGTTGTTTCAACTCATGTACCTATCTATCCATCCATCCATCCATCCATCCATCCATCCATCCATCCATCCATCCATCCATCCATCACTCCATCCATCAATCTATCTATAGAAATAGACACTTACCTGTCAGCATTGGTGCTGTTTCAGCACTCGTGCTGATATGCACGGCAAATGCAACCATTTTGCATTGACAGGTGAACAGCTGGGGGAAAACTCAAGTTCAGTTTGCGTCAGGGCGTCTGCATGGATGCAGGGTCAAAGGCCAAAGGCCTGGCACGCTACCTCACCTAACCAGCTAAACCTACCCACCACCTGCACAAAAAAACAGAAAACAAAACCAAAAAACACTGACCACTGGCGGGACCTACACAGACCCTACCCAAAATATACCAGGATAGACCACCCCTATATAAAATAACCCTAGATACAACAGCAATTTATAAAATAGACCCCTGTTAAAAAAAAACAAATCTAAAAAATAAAGTGCAGTACCGTGTCTACACACCTGGTGGCGCTAGAGGCGCACCAAACCACCACCAGTCGACTAGCCATACATCAATTACTATATAAACCAAGTTTCGTACAGATAAAACACACCGTTGCAGATATATGGACAGTTAAGATTCGGCCAATCAGATGCCCTTTATGCAAATGAGGGTGGTTACTAATGAGGGTGAAAGTCGTTTTTACCTCCCTACCTATATGCCATTTTAACCCTAACCTAACCATAGCCTCAAACTAACCCTAAACCCAAACTAACCATTAGTCCAAAGACTACTTTCAATATTTAACACAAAACAATAAAAAAATATGAACAAACAGTCGATCAAACTCATCTATCCATCTATCCATCTATCCATCTATCCATCTATCTATCCATCCATCCATCCATCACTCCATCACTCCATCACTCCATCCATCCATGTATAACACAGGCCTAAAAACATTCACTTTTTCAAACAAAAACTTTTTTTTTTTAACAAAAAGTTGTTTAAACTCATGTATCTATATATTCATCTATTCATCTATCTATCTATTTATCTATCTATCCATCCATCCATCCATCCATCCATCACTCCATCCATCCATGTATAACACAGGCCTAAAAACATTCACTTTTTCAAACAAAAACATATTTTTTTTAACAAAAAGTGGTTTAAACTCATGTATCTATATATTCATCTATTCATCTATCTATCCATCCATCCATCCATCCATCCATCACTCCATCACTCCATCCATCAATGTAACACAGGCCTAAAAAACATTCACTTTTTCAAACAAAAACATTTTTTTTAACAAAAACATTTTTTTTAACAAAAAGTTGTTTCAACTCATGTACCTATCTATCCATCCATCCATCCATCCATCCATCCATCCATCCATCCATCCATCCATCCATCCATCACTCCATCCATCAATCTATCTATAGAAATAGACACTTACCTGTCAGCATTGGTGCTGTTTCAGCACTCGTGCTGATATGCACGGCAAATGCAACCATTTTGCATTGACAGGTGAACAGCTGGGGGAAAACTCAAGTTCAGTTTGCGTCAGGGCGTCTGCATGGATGCAGGGTCAAAGGCCAAAGGCCTGGCACGCTACCTCACCTAACCAGCTAAACCTACCCACCACCTGCACAAAAAAACAGAAAACAAAACCAAAAAACACTGACCACTGGCGGGACCTACACAGACCCTACCCAAAATATACCAGGATAGACCACCCCTATATAAAATAACCCTAGATACAACAGCAATTTATAAAATAGACCCCTGTTAAAAAAAAACAAATCTAAAAAATAAAGTGCAGTACCGTGTCTACACACCTGGTGGCGCTAGAGGCGCACCAAACCACCACCAGTCGACTAGCCATACATCAATTACTATATAAACCAAGTTTCGTACAGATAAAACACACCGTTGCAGATATATGGACAGTTAAGATTCGGCCAATCAGATGCCCTTTATGCAAATGAGGGTGGTTACTAATGAGGGTGAAAGTCGTTTTTACCTCCCTACCTAACCCTAACTAACCCTAACCCTAACCCTAACACTCTAACCCTAAAACTCAAGTTCAGTTTGCGTCAGGGCGTCTGCATGGATGCAGGGTCAAAGGCCAAAGGCCTGGCACGCTACCTCACCTAACCAGCTAAACCTACCCACCACCTGCACAAAAAAACAGAAAACAAAACCAAAAAACACTGACCACTGGCGGGACCTACACAGACCCTACCCAAAATATACCAGGATAGACCACCCCTATATAAAATAACCCTAGATACAACAGCAATTTATAAAATAGACCCCTGTTAAAAAAAAACAAATCTAAAAAATAAAGTGCAGTACCGTGTCTACACACCTGGTGGCGCTAGAGGCGCACCAAACCACCACCAGTCGACTAGCCATACATCAATTACTATATAAACCAAGTTTCGTACAGATAAAACACACCGTTGCAGATATATGGACAGTTAAGATTCGGCCAATCAGATGCCCTTTATGCAAATGAGGGTGGTTACTAATGAGGGTGAAAGTCGTTTTTACCTCCCTACCTATATGCCATTTTAACCCTAACCTAACCATAGCCCCAAACTAACCCTAAACCCAAACTAACCATTAGTCCAAAGACTACTTTCAATATTTAACACAAAACAATAAAAAAATATGAACAAACAGTCGATCAAACTCATCTATCCATCTATCCATCTATCCATCTATCCATCTATCTATCCATCCATCCATCCATCACTCCATCACTCCATCACTCCATCCATCCATGTATAACACAGGCCTAAAAACATTCACTTTTTCAAACAAAAACTTTTTTTTTTTTAACAAAAAGTTGTTTAAACTCATGTATCTATATATTCATCTATTCATCTATCTATCTATTTATCTATCTATCCATCCATCCATCCATCCATCCATCACTCCATCCATCCATGTATAACACAGGCCTAAAAACATTCACTTTTTCAAACAAAAACATATTTTTTTTAACAAAAAGTGGTTTAAACTCATGTATCTATATATTCATCTATTCATCTATCTATCCATCCATCCATCCATCCATCCATCACTCCATCACTCCATCCATCAATGTAACACAGGCCTAAAAAACATTCACTTTTTCAAACAAAAACATTTTTTTTAACAAAAACATTTTTTTTAACAAAAAGTTGTTTCAACTCATGTACCTATCTATCCATCCATCCATCCATCCATCCATCCATCCATCCATCCATCCATCCATCCATCCATCACTCCATCCATCAATCTATCTATAGAAATAGACACTTACCTGTCAGCATTGGTGCTGTTTCAGCACTCGTGCTGATATGCACGGCAAATGCAACCATTTTGCATTGACAGGTGAACAGCTGGGGGAAAACTCAAGTTCAGTTTGCGTCAGGGCGTCTGCATGGATGCAGGGTCAAAGGCCAAAGGCCTGGCACGCTACCTCACCTAACCAGCTAAACCTACCCACCACCTGCACAAAAAAACAGAAAACAAAACCAAAAAACACTGACCACTGGCGGGACCTACACAGACCCTACCCAAAATATACCAGGATAGACCACCCCTATATAAAATAACCCTAGATACAACAGCAATTTATAAAATAGACCCCTGTTAAAAAAAAACAAATCTAAAAAATAAAGTGCAGTACCGTGTCTACACACCTGGTGGCGCTAGAGGCGCACCAAACCACCACCAGTCGACTAGCCATACATCAATTACTATATAAACCAAGTTTCGTACAGATAAAACACACCGTTGCAGATATATGGACAGTTAAGATTCGGCCAATCAGATGCCCTTTATGCAAATGAGGGTGGTTACTAATGAGGGTGAAAGTCGTTTTTACCTCCCTACCTATATGCCATTTTAACCCTAACCTAACCTAACCATAGCCCCAAACTAACCCTAAACCCAAACTAACCATTAGTCCAAAGACTACTTTCAATATTTAACACAAAACAATAAAAAAATATGAACAAACAGTTGATCAAACTCATCTATCCATCTATCCATCTATCCATCTATCCATCTATCTATCCATCCATCCATCCATCCATCCATCACTCCATCACTCCATCACTCCATCCATCCATGTATAACACAGGCCTAAAAACATTCACTTTTTCAAACAAAAACTTTTTTTTTTTTAACAAAAAGTTGTTTAAACTCATGTATCTATATATTCATCTATTCATCTATCTATCTATTTATCTATCTATCCATCCATCCATCCATCCATCCATCACTCCATCCATCCATGTATAACACAGGCCTAAAAACATTCACTTTTTCAAACAAAAACATATTTTTTTTAACAAAAAGTGGTTTAAACTCATGTATCTATATATTCATCTATTCATCTATCTATCCATCCATCCATCCATCCATCCATCACTCCATCACTCCATCCATCAATGTAACACAGGCCTAAAAAACATTCACTTTTTCAAACAAAAACATTTTTTTTAACAAAAACATTTTTTTTAACAAAAAGTTGTTTCAACTCATGTACCTATCTATCCATCCATCCATCCATCCATCCATCCATCCATCCATCCATCCATCCATCCATCCATCCATCCATCCATCCATCACTCCATCCATCAATCTATCTATAGAAATAGACACTTACCTGTCAGCATTGGTGCTGTTTCAGCACTCGTGCTGATATGCACGGCAAATGCAACCATTTTGCATTGACAGGTGAACAGCTGGGGGAAAACTCAAGTTCAGTTTGCGTCAGGGCGTCTGCATGGATGCAGGGTCAAAGGCCAAAGGCCTGGCACGCTACCTCACCTAACCAGCTAAACCTACCCACCACCTGCACAAAAAAACAGAAAACAAAACCAAAAAACACTGACCACTGGCGGGACCTACACAGACCCTACCCAAAATATACCAGGATAGACCACCCCTATATAAAATAACCCTAGATACAACAGCAATTTATAAAATAGACCCCTGTTAAAAAAAAACAAATCTAAAAAATAAAGTGCAGTACCGTGTCTACACACCTGGTGGCGCTAGAGGCGCACCAAACCACCACCAGTCGACTAGCCATACATCAATTACTATATAAACCAAGTTTCGTACAGATAAAACACACCGTTGCAGATATATGGACAGTTAAGATTCGGCCAATCAGATGCCCTTTATGCAAATGAGGGTGGTTACTAATGAGGGTGAAAGTCGTTTTTACCTCCCTACCTATATGCCATTTTAACCCTAACCTAACCATAGCCTCAAACTAACCCTAAACCCAAACTAACCATTAGTCCAAAGACTACTTTCAATATTTAACACAAAACAATAAAAAAATATGAACAAACAGTCGATCAAACTCATCTATCCATCTATCCATCTATCCATCTATCCATCTATCTATCCATCCATCCATCCATCCATCCATCACTCCATCACTCCATCACTCCATCCATCCATGTATAACACAGGCCTAAAAACATTCACTTTTTCAAACAAAAACTTTTTTTTTTTTAACAAAAAGTTGTTTAAACTCATGTATCTATATATTCATCTATTCATCTATCTATCTATTTATCTATCTATCCATCCATCCATCCATCCATCCATCACTCCATCCATCCATGTATAACACAGGCCTAAAAACATTCACTTTTTCAAACAAAAACATATTTTTTTTAACAAAAAGTGGTTTAAACTCATGTATCTATATATTCATCTATTCATCTATCTATCCATCCATCCATCCATCCATCCATCACTCCATCACTCCATCCATCAATGTAACACAGGCCTAAAAAACATTCACTTTTTCAAACAAAAACATTTTTTTTAACAAAAACATTTTTTTTAACAAAAAGTTGTTTCAACTCATGTACCTATCTATCCATCCATCCATCCATCCATCCATCCATCCATCCATCCATCCATCCATCCATCCATCCATCCATCCATCACTCCATCCATCAATCTATCTATAGAAATAGACACTTACCTGTCAGCATTGGTGCTGTTTCAGCACTCGTGCTGATATGCACGGCAAATGCAACCATTTTGCATTGACAGGTGAACAGCTGGGGGAAAACTCAAGTTCAGTTTGCGTCAGGGCGTCTGCATGGATGCAGGGTCAAAGGCCAAAGGCCTGGCACGCTACCTCACCTAACCAGCTAAACCTACCCACCACCTGCACAAAAAAACAGAAAACAAAACCAAAAAACACTGACCACTGGCGGGACCTACACAGACCCTACCCAAAATATACCAGGATAGACCACCCCTATATAAAATAACCCTAGATACAACAGCAATTTATAAAATAGACCCCTGTTAAAAAAAAACAAATCTAAAAAATAAAGTGCAGTACCGTGTCTACACACCTGGTGGCGCTAGAGGCGCACCAAACCACCACCAGTCGACTAGCCATACATCAATTACTATATAAACCAAGTTTCGTACAGATAAAACACACCGTTGCAGATATATGGACAGTTAAGATTCGGCCAATCAGATGCCCTTTATGCAAATGAGGGTGGTTACTAATGAGGGTGAAAGTCGTTTTTACCTCCCTACCTATATGCCATTTTAACCCTAACCTAACCATAGCCTCAAACTAACCCTAAACCCAAACTAACCATTAGTCCAAAGACTACTTTCAATATTTAACACAAAACAATAAAAAAATATGAACAAACAGTCGATCAAACTCATCTATCCATCTATCCATCTATCCATCTATCCATCTATCTATCCATCCATCCATCCATCACTCCATCACTCCATCACTCCATCCATCCATGTATAACACAGGCCTAAAAACATTCACTTTTTCAAACAAAAACTTTTTTTTTTTTAACAAAAAGTTGTTTAAACTCATGTATCTATATATTCATCTATTCATCTATCTATCTATTTATCTATCTATCCATCCATCCATCCATCCATCCATCACTCCATCCATCCATGTATAACACAGGCCTAAAAACATTCACTTTTTCAAACAAAAACATATTTTTTTTAACAAAAAGTGGTTTAAACTCATGTATCTATATATTCATCTATTCATCTATCTATCCATCCATCCATCCATCCATCCATCCATCACTCCATCACTCCATCCATCAATGTAACACAGGCCTAAAAAACATTCACTTTTTCAAACAAAAACATTTTTTTTAACAAAAACATTTTTTTTAACAAAAAGTTGTTTCAACTCATGTACCTATCTATCCATCCATCCATCCATCCATCCATCCATCCATCCATCCATCCATCCATCCATCCATCCATCACTCCATCCATCAATCTATCTATAGAAATAGACACTTACCTGTCAGCATTGGTGCTGTTTCAGCACTCGTGCTGATATGCACGGCAAATGCAACCATTTTGCATTGACAGGTGAACAGCTGGGGGAAAACTCAAGTTCAGTTTGCGTCAGGGCGTCTGCATGGATGCAGGGTCAAAGGCCAAAGGCCTGGCACGCTACCTCACCTAACCAGCTAAACCTACCCACCACCTGCACAAAAAAACAGAAAACAAAACCAAAAAACACTGACCACTGGCGGGACCTACACAGACCCTACCCAAAATATACCAGGATAGACCACCCCTATATAAAATAACCCTAGATACAACAGCAATTTATAAAATAGACCCCTGTTAAAAAAAAACAAATCTAAAAAATAAAGTGCAGTACCGTGTCTACACACCTGGTGGCGCTAGAGGCGCACCAAACCACCACCAGTCGACTAGCCATACATCAATTACTATATAAACCAAGTTTCGTACAGATAAAACACACCGTTGCAGATATATGGACAGTTAAGATTCGGCCAATCAGATGCCCTTTATGCAAATGAGGGTGGTTACTAATGAGGGTGAAAGTCGTTTTTACCTCCCTACCTATATGCCATTTTAACCCTAACCTAACCACAGCCCCAAACTAACCCTAAACCCAAACTAACCATTAGTCCAAAGACTACTTTCAATATTTAACACAAAACAATAAAAAAATATGAACAAACAGTCGATCAAACTCATCTATCCATCTATCCATCTATCCATCTATCCATCTATCTATCCATCCATCCATCCATCACTCCATCACTCCATCACTCCATCCATCCATGTATAACACAGGCCTAAAAACATTCACTTTTTCAAACAAAAACTTTTTTTTTTTTAACAAAAAGTTGTTTAAACTCATGTATCTATATATTCATCTATTCATCTATCTATCTATTTATCTATCTATCCATCCATCCATCCATCCATCCATCACTCCATCCATCCATGTATAACACAGGCCTAAAAACATTCACTTTTTCAAACAAAAACATATTTTTTTTAACAAAAAGTGGTTTAAACTCATGTATCTATATATTCATCTATTCATCTATCTATCCATCCATCCATCCATCCATCCATCCATCACTCCATCACTCCATCCATCAATGTAACACAGGCCTAAAAAACATTCACTTTTTCAAACAAAAACATTTTTTTTAACAAAAACATTTTTTTTAACAAAAAGTTGTTTCAACTCATGTACCTATCTATCCATCCATCCATCCATCCATCCATCCATCCATCCATCCATCCATCCATCCATCCATCACTCCATCCATCAATCTATCTATAGAAATAGACACTTACCTGTCAGCATTGGTGCTGTTTCAGCACTCGTGCTGATATGCACGGCAAATGCAACCATTTTGCATTGACAGGTGAACAGCTGGGGGAAAACTCAAGTTCAGTTTGCGTCAGGGCGTCTGCATGGATGCAGGGTCAAAGGCCAAAGGCCTGGCACGCTACCTCACCTAACCAGCTAAACCTACCCACCACCTGCACAAAAAAACAGAAAACAAAACCAAAAAACACTGACCACTGGCGGGACCTACACAGACCCTACCCAAAATATACCAGGATAGACCACCCCTATATAAAATAACCCTAGATACAACAGCAATTTATAAAATAGACCCCTGTTAAAAAAAAACAAATCTAAAAAATAAAGTGCAGTACCGTGTCTACACACCTGGTGGCGCTAGAGGCGCACCAAACCACCACCAGTCGACTAGCCATACATCAATTACTATATAAACCAAGTTTCGTACAGATAAAACACACCGTTGCAGATATATGGACAGTTAAGATTCGGCCAATCAGATGCCCTTTATGCAAATGAGGGTGGTTACTAATGAGGGTGAAAGTCGTTTTTACCTCCCTACCTATATGCCATTTTAACCCTAACCTAACCTAACCATAGCCCCAAACTAACCCTAAACCCAAACTAACCATTAGTCCAAAGACTACTTTCAATATTTAACACAAAACAATAAAAAAATATGAACAAACAGTCGATCAAACTCATCTATCCATCTATCCATCTATCCATCTATCCATCTATCTATCCATCCATCCATCCATCACTCCATCACTCCATCACTCCATCCATCCATGTATAACACAGGCCTAAAAACATTCACTTTTTCAAACAAAAACTTTTTTTTTTTTAACAAAAAGTTGTTTAAACTCATGTATCTATATATTCATCTATTCATCTATCTATCTATTTATCTATCTATCCATCCATCCATCCATCCATCCATCACTCCATCCATCCATGTATAACACAGGCCTAAAAACATTCACTTTTTCAAACAAAAACATATTTTTTTTAACAAAAAGTGGTTTAAACTCATGTATCTATATATTCATCTATTCATCTATCTATCCATCCATCCATCCATCCATCCATCACTCCATCACTCCATCCATCAATGTAACACAGGCCTAAAAAACATTCACTTTTTCAAACAAAAACATTTTTTTTAACAAAAACATTTTTTTTAACAAAAAGTTGTTTCAACTCATGTACCTATCTATCCATCCATCCATCCATCCATCCATCCATCCATCCATCCATCCATCCATCCATCCATCACTCCATCCATCAATCTATCTATAGAAATAGACACTTACCTGTCAGCATTGGTGCTGTTTCAGCACTCGTGCTGATATGCACGGCAAATGCAACCATTTTGCATTGACAGGTGAACAGCTGGGGGAAAACTCAAGTTCAGTTTGCGTCAGGGCGTCTGCATGGATGCAGGGTCAAAGGCCAAAGGCCTGGCACGCTACCTCACCTAACCAGCTAAACCTACCCACCACCTGCACAAAAAAACAGAAAACAAAACCAAAAAACACTGACCACTGGCGGGACCTACACAGACCCTACCCAAAATATACCAGGATAGACCACCCCTATATAAAATAACCCTAGATACAACAGCAATTTATAAAATAGACCCCTGTTAAAAAAAAACAAATCTAAAAAATAAAGTGCAGTACCGTGTCTACACACCTGGTGGCGCTAGAGGCGCACCAAACCACCACCAGTCGACTAGCCATACATCAATTACTATATAAACCAAGTTTCGTACAGATAAAACACACCGTTGCAGATATATGGACAGTTAAGATTCGGCCAATCAGATGCCCTTTATGCAAATGAGGGTGGTTACTAATGAGGGTGAAAGTCGTTTTTACCTCCCTACCTAACCCTAACCCTAACTCTAACCCTAACCCTAACTCTCACTCTTACCTCCCTACCTATATGCCATTTTAACCCTAACCTAACCATAGCCTCAAACTAACCCTAAACCCAAACTAACCATTAGTCCAAAGACTACTTTCAATATTTAACACAAAACAATAAAAAAATATGAACAAACAGTCGATCAAACTCATCTATCCATCTATCCATCTATCCATCTATCCATCTATCTATCCATCCATCCATCCATCACTCCATCACTCCATCACTCCATCCATCCATGTATAACACAGGCCTAAAAACATTCACTTTTTCAAACAAAAACTTTTTTTTTTTTAACAAAAAGTTGTTTAAACTCATGTATCTATATATTCATCTATTCATCTATCTATCTATTTATCTATCTATCCATCCATCCATCCATCCATCCATCACTCCATCCATCCATGTATAACACAGGCCTAAAAACATTCACTTTTTCAAACAAAAACATATTTTTTTTAACAAAAAGTGGTTTAAACTCATGTATCTATATATTCATCTATTCATCTATCTATCCATCCATCCATCCATCCATCCATCACTCCATCACTCCATCCATCAATGTAACACAGGCCTAAAAAACATTCACTTTTTCAAACAAAAACATTTTTTTTAACAAAAACATTTTTTTTAACAAAAAGTTGTTTCAACTCATGTACCTATCTATCCATCCATCCATCCATCCATCCATCCATCCATCCATCCATCCATCCATCCATCCATCCATCCATCCATCCATCACTCCATCCATCAATCTATCTATAGAAATAGACACTTACCTGTCAGCATTGGTGCTGTTTCAGCACTCGTGCTGATATGCACGGCAAATGCAACCATTTTGCATTGACAGGTGAACAGCTGGGGGAAAACTCAAGTTCAGTTTGCGTCAGGGCGTCTGCATGGATGCAGGGTCAAAGGCCAAAGGCCTGGCACGCTACCTCACCTAACCAGCTAAACCTACCCACCACCTGCACAAAAAAACAGAAAACAAAACCAAAAAACACTGACCACTGGCGGGACCTACACAGACCCTACCCAAAATATACCAGGATAGACCACCCCTATATAAAATAACCCTAGATACAACAGCAATTTATAAAATAGACCCCTGTTAAAAAAAAACAAATCTAAAAAATAAAGTGCAGTACCGTGTCTACACACCTGGTGGCGCTAGAGGCGCACCAAACCACCACCAGTCGACTAGCCATACATCAATTACTATATAAACCAAGTTTCGTACAGATAAAACACACCGTTGCAGATATATGGACAGTTAAGATTCGGCCAATCAGATGCCCTTTATGCAAATGAGGGTGGTTACTAATGAGGGTGAAAGTCGTTTTTACCTCCCTACCTATATGCCATTTTAACCCTAACCTAACCTAACCATAGCCCCAAACTAACCCTAAACCCAAACTAACCATTAGTCCAAAGACTACTTTCAATATTTAACACAAAACAATAAAAAAATATGAACAAACAGTCGATCAAACTCATCTATCCATCTATCCATCTATCCATCTATCCATCTATCTATCCATCCATCCATCCATCACTCCATCACTCCATCACTCCATCCATCCATGTATAACACAGGCCTAAAAACATTCACTTTTTCAAACAAAAACTTTTTTTTTTTTAACAAAAAGTTGTTTAAACTCATGTATCTATATATTCATCTATTCATCTATCTATCTATTTATCTATCTATCCATCCATCCATCCATCCATCCATCCATCACTCCATCACTCCATCCATCCATGTATAACACAGGCCTAAAAACATTCACTTTTTCAAACAAAAACATATTTTTTTTAACAAAAAGTGGTTTAAACTCATGTATCTATATATTCATCTATTCATCTATCTATCCATCCATCCATCCATCCATCCATCACTCCATCACTCCATCCATCAATGTAACACAGGCCTAAAAAACATTCACTTTTTCAAACAAAAACATTTTTTTTAACAAAAACATTTTTTTTAACAAAAAGTTGTTTCAACTCATGTACCTATCTATCCATCCATCCATCCATCCATCCATCCATCCATCCATCCATCCATCCATCCATCCATCCATCCATCCATCACTCCATCCATCAATCTATCTATAGAAATAGACACTTACCTGTCAGCATTGGTGCTGTTTCAGCACTCGTGCTGATATGCACGGCAAATGCAACCATTTTGCATTGACAGGTGAACAGCTGGGGGAAAACTCAAGTTCAGTTTGCGTCAGGGCGTCTGCATGGATGCAGGGTCAAAGGCCAAAGGCCTGGCACGCTACCTCACCTAACCAGCTAAACCTACCCACCACCTGCACAAAAAAACAGAAAACAAAACCAAAAAACACTGACCACTGGCGGGACCTACACAGACCCTACCCAAAATATACCAGGATAGACCACCCCTATATAAAATAACCCTAGATACAACAGCAATTTATAAAATAGACCCCTGTTAAAAAAAAACAAATCTAAAAAATAAAGTGCAGTACCGTGTCTACACACCTGGTGGCGCTAGAGGCGCACCAAACCACCACCAGTCGACTAGCCATACATCAATTACTATATAAACCAAGTTTCGTACAGATAAAACACACCGTTGCAGATATATGGACAGTTAAGATTCGGCCAATCAGATGCCCTTTATGCAAATGAGGGTGGTTACTA
Organism: Leuciscus leuciscus; assembly: GCF_965113295.1. Taxonomy (NCBI): domain Eukaryota; kingdom Metazoa; phylum Chordata; class Actinopteri; order Cypriniformes; family Leuciscidae; genus Leuciscus; species Leuciscus leuciscus. The sequence continues at coordinate 65,106 of NW_028118526.1, forward strand.
ATGAGGGTGAAAGTCGTTTTTACCTCCCTACCTATATGCCATTTTAACCCTAACCTAACCATAGCCTCAAACTAACCCTAAACCCAAACTAACCATTAGTCCAAAGACTACTTTCAATATTTAACACAAAACAATAAAAAAATATGAACAAACAGTCGATCAAACTCATCTATCCATCTATCCATCTATCCATCTATCCATCTATCTATCCATCCATCCATCCATCACTCCATCACTCCATCACTCCATCCATCCATGTATAACACAGGCCTAAAAACATTCACTTTTTCAAACAAAAACTTTTTTTTTTTTAACAAAAAGTTGTTTAAACTCATGTATCTATATATTCATCTATTCATCTATCTATCTATTTATCTATCTATCCATCCATCCATCCATCCATCCATCACTCCATCCATCCATGTATAACACAGGCCTAAAAACATTCACTTTTTCAAACAAAAACATATTTTTTTTAACAAAAAGTGGTTTAAACTCATGTATCTATATATTCATCTATTCATCTATCTATCCATCCATCCATCCATCCATCCATCACTCCATCACTCCATCCATCAATGTAACACAGGCCTAAAAAACATTCACTTTTTCAAACAAAAACATTTTTTTTAACAAAAACATTTTTTTTAACAAAAAGTTGTTTCAACTCATGTACCTATCTATCCATCCATCCATCCATCCATCCATCCATCCATCCATCCATCCATCCATCACTCCATCCATCAATCTATCTATAGAAATAGACACTTACCTGTCAGCATTGGTGCTGTTTCAGCACTCGTGCTGATATGCACGGCAAATGCAACCATTTTGCATTGACAGGTGAACAGCTGGGGGAAAACTCAAGTTCAGTTTGCGTCAGGGCGTCTGCATGGATGCAGGGTCAAAGGCCAAAGGCCTGGCACGCTACCTCACCTAACCAGCTAAACCTACCCACCACCTGCACAAAAAAACAGAAAACAAAACCAAAAAACACTGACCACTGGCGGGACCTACACAGACCCTACCCAAAATATACCAGGATAGACCACCCCTATATAAAATAACCCTAGATACAACAGCAATTTATAAAATAGACCCCTGTTAAAAAAAAACAAATCTAAAAAATAAAGTGCAGTACCGTGTCTACACACCTGGTGGCGCTAGAGGCGCACCAAACCACCACCAGTCGACTAGCCATACATCAATTACTATATAAACCAAGTTTCGTACAGATAAAACACACCGTTGCAGATATATGGACAGTTAAGATTCGGCCAATCAGATGCCCTTTATGCAAATGAGGGTGGTTACTAATGAGGGTGAAAGTCGTTTTTACCTCCCTACCTATATGCCATTTTAACCCTAACCTAACCTAACCATAGCCCCAAACTAACCCTAAACCAAAACTAACCATTAGTCCAAAGACTACTTTCAATATTTAACACAAAACAATAAAAAAATATGAACAAACAGTCGATCAAACTCATCTATCCATCTATCCATCTATCCATCTATCCATCTATCTATCCATCCATCCATCCATCACTCCATCACTCCATCACTCCATCCATCCATGTATAACACAGGCCTAAAAACATTCACTTTTTCAAACAAAAACTTTTTTTTTTTTAACAAAAAGTTGTTTAAACTCATGTATCTATATATTCATCTATTCATCTATCTATCTATTTATCTATCTATCCATCCATCCATCCATCCATCCATCCATCACTCCATCACTCCATCCATCCATGTATAACACAGGCCTAAAAACATTCACTTTTTCAAACAAAAACATATTTTTTTTAACAAAAAGTGGTTTAAACTCATGTATCTATATATTCATCTATTCATCTATCTATCCATCCATCCATCCATCCATCCATCACTCCATCACTCCATCCATCAATGTAACACAGGCCTAAAAAACATTCACTTTTTCAAACAAAAACATTTTTTTTAACAAAAACATTTTTTTTAACAAAAAGTTGTTTCAACTCATGTACCTATCTATCCATCCATCCATCCATCCATCCATCCATCCATCCATCCATCCATCCATCCATCCATCCATCCATCCATCCATCACTCCATCCATCAATCTATCTATAGAAATAGACACTTACCTGTCAGCATTGGTGCTGTTTCAGCACTCGTGCTGATATGCACGGCAAATGCAACCATTTTGCATTGACAGGTGAACAGCTGGGGGAAAACTCAAGTTCAGTTTGCGTCAGGGCGTCTGCATGGATGCAGGGTCAAAGGCCAAAGGCCTGGCACGCTACCTCACCTAACCAGCTAAACCTACCCACCACCTGCACAAAAAAACAGAAAACAAAACCAAAAAACACTGACCACTGGCGGGACCTACACAGACCCTACCCAAAATATACCAGGATAGACCACCCCTATATAAAATAACCCTAGATACAACAGCAATTTATAAAATAGACCCCTGTTAAAAAAAAACAAATCTAAAAAATAAAGTGCAGTACCGTGTCTACACACCTGGTGGCGCTAGAGGCGCACCAAACCACCACCAGTCGACTAGCCATACATCAATTACTATATAAACCAAGTTTCGTACAGATAAAACACACCGTTGCAGATATATGGACAGTTAAGATTCGGCCAATCAGATGCCCTTTATGCAAATGAGGGTGGTTACTAATGAGGGTGAAAGTCGTTTTTACCTCCCTACCTATATGCCATTTTAACCCTAACCTAACCATAGCCTCAAACTAACCCTAAACCCAAACTAACCATTAGTCCAAAGACTACTTTCAATATTTAACACAAAACAATAAAAAAATATGAACAAACAGTCGATCAAACTCATCTATCCATCTATCCATCTATCCATCTATCCATCTATCTATCCATCCATCCATCCATCACTCCATCACTCCATCACTCCATCCATCCATGTATAACACAGGCCTAAAAACATTCACTTTTTCAAACAAAAACTTTTTTTTTTTTAACAAAAAGTTGTTTAAACTCATGTATCTATATATTCATCTATTCATCTATCTATCTATTTATCTATCTATCCATCCATCCATCCATCCATCCATCCATCACTCCATCACTCCATCCATCCATGTATAACACAGGCCTAAAAACATTCACTTTTTCAAACAAAAACATATTTTTTTTAACAAAAAGTGGTTTAAACTCATGTATCTATATATTCATCTATTCATCTATCTATCCATCCATCCATCCATCCATCCATCACTCCATCACTCCATCCATCAATGTAACACAGGCCTAAAAAACATTCACTTTTTCAAACAAAAACATTTTTTTTAACAAAAACATTTTTTTTAACAAAAAGTTGTTTCAACTCATGTACCTATCTATCCATCCATCCATCCATCCATCCATCCATCCATCCATCCATCCATCCATCCATCCATCCATCCATCCATCCATCCATCACTCCATCCATCAATCTATCTATAGAAATAGACACTTACCTGTCAGCATTGGTGCTGTTTCAGCACTCGTGCTGATATGCACGGCAAATGCAACCATTTTGCATTGACAGGTGAACAGCTGGGGGAAAACTCAAGTTCAGTTTGCGTCAGGGCGTCTGCATGGATGCAGGGTCAAAGGCCAAAGGCCTGGCACGCTACCTCACCTAACCAGCTAAACCTACCCACCACCTGCACAAAAAAACAGAAAACAAAACCAAAAAACACTGACCACTGGCGGGACCTACACAGACCCTACCCAAAATATACCAGGATAGACCACCCCTATATAAAATAACCCTAGATACAACAGCAATTTATAAAATAGACCCCTGTTAAAAAAAAACAAATCTAAAAAATAAAGTGCAGTACCGTGTCTACACACCTGGTGGCGCTAGAGGCGCACCAAACCACCACCAGTCGACTAGCCATACATCAATTACTATATAAACCAAGTTTCGTACAGATAAAACACACCGTTGCAGATATATGGACAGTTAAGATTCGGCCAATCAGATGCCCTTTATGCAAATGAGGGTGGTTACTAATGAGGGTGAAAGTCGTTTTTACCTCCCTACCTATATGCCATTTTAACCCTAACCTAACCATAGCCCCAAACTAACCCTAAACCCAAACTAACCATTAGTCCAAAGACTACTTTCAATATTTAACACAAAACAATAAAAAAATATGAACAAACAGTCGATCAAACTCATCTATCCATCTATCCATCTATCCATCTATCCATCTATCTATCCATCCATCCATCCATCACTCCATCACTCCATCACTCCATCCATCCATGTATAACACAGGCCTAAAAACATTCACTTTTTCAAACAAAAACTTTTTTTTTTTTAACAAAAAGTTGTTTAAACTCATGTATCTATATATTCATCTATTCATCTATCTATCTATTTATCTATCTATCCATCCATCCATCCATCCATCCATCACTCCATCCATCCATGTATAACACAGGCCTAAAAACATTCACTTTTTCAAACAAAAACATATTTTTTTTAACAAAAAGTGGTTTAAACTCATGTATCTATATATTCATCTATTCATCTATCTATCCATCCATCCATCCATCCATCCATCACTCCATCACTCCATCCATCAATGTAACACAGGCCTAAAAAACATTCACTTTTTCAAACAAAAACATTTTTTTTAACAAAAACATTTTTTTTAACAAAAAGTTGTTTCAACTCATGTACCTATCTATCCATCCATCCATCCATCCATCCATCCATCCATCCATCCATCCATCCATCCATCCATCACTCCATCCATCAATCTATCTATAGAAATAGACACTTACCTGTCAGCATTGGTGCTGTTTCAGCACTCGTGCTGATATGCACGGCAAATGCAACCATTTTGCATTGACAGGTGAACAGCTGGGGGAAAACTCAAGTTCAGTTTGCGTCAGGGCGTCTGCATGGATGCAGGGTCAAAGGCCAAAGGCCTGGCACGCTACCTCACCTAACCAGCTAAACCTACCCACCACCTGCACAAAAAAACAGAAAACAAAACCAAAAAACACTGACCACTGGCGGGACCTACACAGACCCTACCCAAAATATACCAGGATAGACCACCCCTATATAAAATAACCCTAGATACAACAGCAATTTATAAAATAGACCCCTGTTAAAAAAAAACAAATCTAAAAAATAAAGTGCAGTACCGTGTCTACACACCTGGTGGCGCTAGAGGCGCACCAAACCACCACCAGTCGACTAGCCATACATCAATTACTATATAAACCAAGTTTCGTACAGATAAAACACACCGTTGCAGATATATGGACAGTTAAGATTCGGCCAATCAGATGCCCTTTATGCAAATGAGGGTGGTTACTAATGAGGGTGAAAGTCGTTTTTACCTCCCTACCTATATGCCATTTTAACCCTAACCTAACCTAACCATAGCCCCAAACTAACCCTAAACCCAAACTAACCATTAGTCCAAAGACTACTTTCAATATTTAACACAAAACAATAAAAAAATATGAACAAACAGTTGATCAAACTCATCTATCCATCTATCCATCTATCCATCTATCCATCTATCTATCCATCCATCCATCCATCCATCCATCACTCCATCACTCCATCACTCCATCCATCCATGTATAACACAGGCCTAAAAACATTCACTTTTTCAAACAAAAACTTTTTTTTTTTTAACAAAAAGTTGTTTAAACTCATGTATCTATATATTCATCTATTCATCTATCTATCTATTTATCTATCTATCCATCCATCCATCCATCCATCCATCACTCCATCCATCCATGTATAACACAGGCCTAAAAACATTCACTTTTTCAAACAAAAACATATTTTTTTTAACAAAAAGTGGTTTAAACTCATGTATCTATATATTCATCTATTCATCTATCTATCCATCCATCCATCCATCCATCCATCACTCCATCACTCCATCCATCAATGTAACACAGGCCTAAAAAACATTCACTTTTTCAAACAAAAACATTTTTTTTAACAAAAACATTTTTTTTAACAAAAAGTTGTTTCAACTCATGTACCTATCTATCCATCCATCCATCCATCCATCCATCCATCCATCCATCCATCCATCCATCCATCCATCCATCCATCCATCCATCACTCCATCCATCAATCTATCTATAGAAATAGACACTTACCTGTCAGCATTGGTGCTGTTTCAGCACTCGTGCTGATATGCACGGCAAATGCAACCATTTTGCATTGACAGGTGAACAGCTGGGGGAAAACTCAAGTTCAGTTTGCGTCAGGGCGTCTGCATGGATGCAGGGTCAAAGGCCAAAGGCCTGGCACGCTACCTCACCTAACCAGCTAAACCTACCCACCACCTGCACAAAAAAACAGAAAACAAAACCAAAAAACACTGACCACTGGCGGGACCTACACAGACCCTACCCAAAATATACCAGGATAGACCACCCCTATATAAAATAACCCTAGATACAACAGCAATTTATAAAATAGACCCCTGTTAAAAAAAAACAAATCTAAAAAATAAAGTGCAGTACCGTGTCTACACACCTGGTGGCGCTAGAGGCGCACCAAACCACCACCAGTCGACTAGCCATACATCAATTACTATATAAACCAAGTTTCGTACAGATAAAACACACCGTTGCAGATATATGGACAGTTAAGATTCGGCCAATCAGATGCCCTTTATGCAAATGAGGGTGGTTACTAATGAGGGTGAAAGTCGTTTTTACCTCCCTACCTATATGCCATTTTAACCCTAACCTAACCATAGCCTCAAACTAACCCTAAACCCAAACTAACCATTAGTCCAAAGACTACTTTCAATATTTAACACAAAACAATAAAAAAATATGAACAAACAGTCGATCAAACTCATCTATCCATCTATCCATCTATCCATCTATCCATCTATCTATCCATCCATCCATCCATCACTCCATCACTCCATCACTCCATCCATCCATGTATAACACAGGCCTAAAAACATTCACTTTTTCAAACAAAAACTTTTTTTTTTTTAACAAAAAGTTGTTTAAACTCATGTATCTATATATTCATCTATTCATCTATCTATCTATTTATCTATCTATCCATCCATCCATCCATCCATCCATCACTCCATCCATCCATGTATAACACAGGCCTAAAAACATTCACTTTTTCAAACAAAAACATATTTTTTTTAACAAAAAGTGGTTTAAACTCATGTATCTATATATTCATCTATTCATCTATCTATCCATCCATCCATCCATCCATCCATCACTCCATCACTCCATCCATCAATGTAACACAGGCCTAAAAAACATTCACTTTTTCAAACAAAAACATTTTTTTTAACAAAAACATTTTTTTTAACAAAAAGTTGTTTCAACTCATGTACCTATCTATCCATCCATCCATCCATCCATCCATCCATCCATCCATCCATCCATCCATCCATCCATCCATCCATCCATCACTCCATCCATCAATCTATCTATAGAAATAGACACTTACCTGTCAGCATTGGTGCTGTTTCAGCACTCGTGCTGATATGCACGGCAAATGCAACCATTTTGCATTGACAGGTGAACAGCTGGGGGAAAACTCAAGTTCAGTTTGCGTCAGGGCGTCTGCATGGATGCAGGGTCAAAGGCCAAAGGCCTGGCACGCTACCTCACCTAACCAGCTAAACCTACCCACCACCTGCACAAAAAAACAGAAAACAAAACCAAAAAACACTGACCACTGGCGGGACCTACACAGACCCTACCCAAAATATACCAGGATAGACCACCCCTATATAAAATAACCCTAGATACAACAGCAATTTATAAAATAGACCCCTGTTAAAAAAAAACAAATCTAAAAAATAAAGTGCAGTACCGTGTCTACACACCTGGTGGCGCTAGAGGCGCACCAAACCACCACCAGTCGACTAGCCATACATCAATTACTATATAAACCAAGTTTCGTACAGATAAAACACACCGTTGCAGATATATGGACAGTTAAGATTCGGCCAATCAGATGCCCTTTATGCAAATGAGGGTGGTTACTAATGAGGGTGAAAGTCGTTTTTACCTCCCTACCTATATGCCATTTTAACCCTAACCTAACCATAGCCCCAAACTAACCCTAAACCCAAACTAACCATTAGTCCAAAGACTACTTTCAATATTTAACACAAAACAATAAAAAAATATGAACAAACAGTCGATCAAACTCATCTATCCATCTATCCATCTATCCATCTATCCATCTATCTATCCATCCATCCATCCATCACTCCATCACTCCATCCATCCATGTATAACACAGGCCTAAAAACATTCACTTTTTCAAACAAAAACATATTTTTTTTAACAAAAAGTGGTTTAAACTCATGTATCTATATATTCATCTATTCATCTATCTATCCATCCATCCATCCATCCATCCATCACTCCATCACTCCATCCATCAATGTAACACAGGCCTAAAAAACATTCACTTTTTCAAACAAAAAATTTTTTTTAACAAAAACATTTTTTTTAACAAAAAGTTGTTTAAACTCATGTACCTATCTATCCATCCATCCATCCATCCATCCATCCATCCATCCATCACTCCATCCATCAATCTATCTATAGAAATAGACACTTACCTGTCAGCATTGGTGCTGTTTCAGCACTCGTGCTGATATGCACGGCAAATGCAACCATTTTGCATTGACAGGTGAACAGCTGGGGGAAAACTCAAGTTCAGTTTGCGTCAGGGCGTCTGCATGGATGCAGGGTCAAAGGCCAAAGGCCTGGCACGCTACCTCACCTAACCAGCTAAACCTACCCACCACCTGCACAAAAAAACAGAAAACAAAACCAAAAAACACTGACCACTGGCGGGACCTACACAGACCCTACCCAAAATATACCAGGATAGACCACCCCTATATAAAATAACCCTAGATACAACAGCAATTTATAAAATAGACCCCTGTTAAAAAAAAACAAATCTAAAAAATAAAGTGCAGTACCGTGTCTACACACCTGGTGGCGCTAGAGGCGCACCAAACCACCACCAGTCGACTAGCCATACATCAATTACTATATAAACCAAGTTTCGTACAGATAAAACACACCGTTGCAGATATATGGACAGTTAAGATTCGGCCAATCAGATGCCCTTTATGCAAATGAGGGTGGTTACTAATGAGGGTGAAAGTCGTTTTTACCTCCCTACCTATATGCCATTTTAACCCTAACCTAACCTAACCATAGCCCCAAACTAACCCTAAACCCAAACTAACCATTAGTCCAAAGACTACTTTCAATATTTAACACAAAACAATAAAAAAATATGAACAAACAGTCGATCAAACTCATCTATCCATCTATCCATCTATCCATCTATCCATCTATCTATCCATCCATCCATCCATCACTCCATCACTCCATCACTCCATCCATCCATGTATAACACAGGCCTAAAAACATTCACTTTTTCAAACAAAAACTTTTTTTTTTTTAACAAAAAGTTGTTTAAACTCATGTATCTATATATTCATCTATTCATCTATCTATCTATTTATCTATCTATCCATCCATCCATCCATCCATCCATCACTCCATCCATCCATGTATAACACAGGCCTAAAAACATTCACTTTTTCAAACAAAAACATATTTTTTTTAACAAAAAGTGGTTTAAACTCATGTATCTATATATTCATCTATTCATCTATCTATCCATCCATCCATCCATCCATCCATCCATCACTCCATCACTCCATCCATCAATGTAACACAGGCCTAAAAAACATTCACTTTTTCAAACAAAAACATTTTTTTTAACAAAAACATTTTTTTTAACAAAAAGTTGTTTCAACTCATGTACCTATCTATCCATCCATCCATCCATCCATCCATCCATCCATCCATCCATCCATCCATCCATCCATCCATCCATCACTCCATCCATCAATCTATCTATAGAAATAGACACTTACCTGTCAGCATTGGTGCTGTTTCAGCACTCGTGCTGATATGCACGGCAAATGCAACCATTTTGCATTGACAGGTGAACAGCTGGGGGAAAACTCAAGTTCAGTTTGCGTCAGGGCGTCTGCATGGATGCAGGGTCAAAGGCCAAAGGCCTGGCACGCTACCTCACCTAACCAGCTAAACCTACCCACCACCTGCACAAAAAAACAGAAAACAAAACCAAAAAACACTGACCACTGGCGGGACCTACACAGACCCTACCCAAAATATACCAGGATAGACCACCCCTATATAAAATAACCCTAGATACAACAGCAATTTATAAAATAGACCCCTGTTAAAAAAAAACAAATCTAAAAAATAAAGTGCAGTACCGTGTCTACACACCTGGTGGCGCTAGAGGCGCACCAAACCACCACCAGTCGACTAGCCATACATCAATTACTATATAAACCAAGTTTCGTACAGATAAAACACACCGTTGCAGATATATGGACAGTTAAGATTCGGCCAATCAGATGCCCTTTATGCAAATGAGGGTGGTTACTAATGAGGGTGAAAGTCGTTTTTACCTCCCTACCTATATGCCATTTTAACCCTAACCTAACCATAGCCTCAAACTAACCCTAAACCCAAACTAACCATTAGTCCAAAGACTACTTTCAATATTTAACACAAAACAATAAAAAAATATGAACAAACAGTCGATCAAACTCATCTATCCATCTATCCATCTATCCATCTATCCATCTATCTATCCATCCATCCATCCATCCATCCATCACTCCATCACTCCATCACTCCATCCATCCATGTATAACACAGGCCTAAAAACATTCACTTTTTCAAACAAAAACTTTTTTTTTTTTAACAAAAAGTTGTTTAAACTCATGTATCTATATATTCATCTATTCATCTATCTATCTATTTATCTATCTATCCATCCATCCATCCATCCATCCATCACTCCATCCATCCATGTATAACACAGGCCTAAAAACATTCACTTTTTCAAACAAAAACATATTTTTTTTAACAAAAAGTGGTTTAAACTCATGTATCTATATATTCATCTATTCATCTATCTATCCATCCATCCATCCATCCATCCATCACTCCATCACTCCATCCATCAATGTAACACAGGCCTAAAAAACATTCACTTTTTCAAACAAAAACATTTTTTTTAACAAAAACATTTTTTTTAACAAAAAGTTGTTTCAACTCATGTACCTATCTATCCATCCATCCATCCATCCATCCATCCATCCATCCATCCATCCATCCATCCATCCATCACTCCATCCATCAATCTATCTATAGAAATAGACACTTACCTGTCAGCATTGGTGCTGTTTCAGCACTCGTGCTGATATGCACGGCAAATGCAACCATTTTGCATTGACAGGTGAACAGCTGGGGGAAAACTCAAGTTCAGTTTGCGTCAGGGCGTCTGCATGGATGCAGGGTCAAAGGCCAAAGGCCTGGCACGCTACCTCACCTAACCAGCTAAACCTACCCACCACCTGCACAAAAAAACAGAAAACAAAACCAAAAAACACTGACCACTGGCGGGACCTACACAGACCCTACCCAAAATATACCAGGATAGACCACCCCTATATAAAATAACCCTAGATACAACAGCAATTTATAAAATAGACCCCTGTTAAAAAAAAACAAATCTAAAAAATAAAGTGCAGTACCGTGTCTACACACCTGGTGGCGCTAGAGGCGCACCAAACCACCACCAGTCGACTAGCCATACATCAATTACTATATAAACCAAGTTTCGTACAGATAAAACACACCGTTGCAGATATATGGACAGTTAAGATTCGGCCAATCAGATGCCCTTTATGCAAATGAGGGTGGTTACTAATGAGGGTGAAAGTCGTTTTTACCTCCCTACCTAACCCTAACCCTAACTCTAACCCTAACCCTAACTCTCACTCTTACCTCCCTACCTATATGCCATTTTAACCCTAACCTAACCATAGCCTCAAACTAACCCTAAACCCAAACTAACCATTAGTCCAAAGACTACTTTCAATATTTAACACAAAACAATAAAAAAATATGAACAAACAGTCGATCAAACTCATCTATCCATCTATCCATCTATCCATCTATCCATCTATCTATCCATCCATCCATCCATCACTCCATCACTCCATCACTCCATCCATCCATGTATAACACAGGCCTAAAAACATTCACTTTTTCAAACAAAAACTTTTTTTTTTTTAACAAAAAGTTGTTTAAACTCATGTATCTATATATTCATCTATTCATCTATCTATCTATTTATCTATCTATCCATCCATCCATCCATCCATCCATCACTCCATCCATCCATGTATAACACAGGCCTAAAAACATTCACTTTTTCAAACAAAAACATATTTTTTTTAACAAAAAGTGGTTTAAACTCATGTATCTATATATTCATCTATTCATCTATCTATCCATCCATCCATCCATCCATCCATCACTCCATCACTCCATCCATCAATGTAACACAGGCCTAAAAAACATTCACTTTTTCAAACAAAAACATTTTTTTTAACAAAAACATTTTTTTTAACAAAAAGTTGTTTCAACTCATGTACCTATCTATCCATCCATCCATCCATCCATCCATCCATCCATCCATCCATCCATCCATCCATCCATCCATCCATCCATCCATCACTCCATCCATCAATCTATCTATAGAAATAGACACTTACCTGTCAGCATTGGTGCTGTTTCAGCACTCGTGCTGATATGCACGGCAAATGCAACCATTTTGCATTGACAGGTGAACAGCTGGGGGAAAACTCAAGTTCAGTTTGCGTCAGGGCGTCTGCATGGATGCAGGGTCAAAGGCCAAAGGCCTGGCACGCTACCTCACCTAACCAGCTAAACCTACCCACCACCTGCACAAAAAAACAGAAAACAAAACCAAAAAACACTGACCACTGGCGGGACCTACACAGACCCTACCCAAAATATACCAGGATAGACCACCCCTATATAAAATAACCCTAGATACAACAGCAATTTATAAAATAGACCCCTGTTAAAAAAAAACAAATCTAAAAAATAAAGTGCAGTACCGTGTCTACACACCTGGTGGCGCTAGAGGCGCACCAAACCACCACCAGTCGACTAGCCATACATCAATTACTATATAAACCAAGTTTCGTACAGATAAAACACACCGTTGCAGATATATGGACAGTTAAGATTCGGCCAATCAGATGCCCTTTATGCAAATGAGGGTGGTTACTAATGAGGGTGAAAGTCGTTTTTACCTCCCTACCTATATGCCATTTTAACCCTAACCTAACCTAACCATAGCCCCAAACTAACCCTAAACCCAAACTAACCATTAGTCCAAAGACTACTTTCAATATTTAACACAAAACAATAAAAAAATATGAACAAACAGTCGATCAAACTCATCTATCCATCTATCCATCTATCCATCTATCCATCTATCTATCCATCCATCCATCCATCACTCCATCACTCCATCACTCCATCCATCCATGTATAACACAGGCCTAAAAACATTCACTTTTTCAAACAAAAACTTTTTTTTTTTTAACAAAAAGTTGTTTAAACTCATGTATCTATATATTCATCTATTCATCTATCTATCTATTTATCTATCTATCCATCCATCCATCCATCCATCCATCCATCACTCCATCACTCCATCCATCCATGTATAACACAGGCCTAAAAACATTCACTTTTTCAAACAAAAACATATTTTTTTTAACAAAAAGTGGTTTAAACTCATGTATCTATCTATCCATCCATCCATCCATCCATCCATCCATCCATCCATCACTCCATCCATCAATCTATCTATAGAAATAGACACTTACCTGTCAGCATTGGTGCTGTTTCAGCACTCGTGCTGATATGCACGGCAAATGCAACCATTTTGCATTGACAGGTGAACAGCTGGGGGAAAACTCAAGTTCAGTTTGCGTCAGGGCGTCTGCATGGATGCAGGGTCAAAGGCCAAAGGCCTGGCACGCTACCTCACCTAACCAGCTAAACCTACCCACCACCTGCACAAAAAAACAGAAAACAAAACCAAAAAACACTGACCACTGGCGGGACCTACACAGACCCTACCCAAAATATACCAGGATAGACCACCCCTATATAAAATAACCCTAGATACAACAGCAATTTATAAAATAGACCCCTGTTAAAAAAAAACAAATCTAAAAAATAAAGTGCAGTACCGTGTCTACACACCTGGTGGCGCTAGAGGCGCACCAAACCACCACCAGTCGACTAGCCATACATCAATTACTATATAAACCAAGTTTCGTACAGATAAAACACACCGTTGCAGATATATGGACAGTTAAGATTCGGCCAATCAGATGCCCTTTATGCAAATGAGGGTGGTTACTAATGAGGGTGAAAGTCGTTTTTACCTCCCTACCTATATGCCATTTTAACCCTAACCTAACCTAACCATAGCCCCAAACTAACCCTAAACCCAAACTAACCATTAGTCCAAAGACTACTTTCAATATTTAACACAAAACAATAAAAAAATATGAACAAACAGTCGATCAAACTCATCTATCCATCTATCCATCTATCCATCTATCCATCTATCTATCCATCCATCCATCCATCACTCCATCACTCCATCACTCCATCCATCCATGTATAACACAGGCCTAAAAACATTCACTTTTTCAAACAAAAACTTTTTTTTTTTTAACAAAAAGTTGTTTAAACTCATGTATCTATATATTCATCTATTCATCTATCTATCTATTTATCTATCTATCCATCCATCCATCCATCCATCCATCACTCCATCCATCCATGTATAACACAGGCCTAAAAACATTCACTTTTTCAAACAAAAACATATTTTTTTTAACAAAAAGTGGTTTAAACTCATGTATCTATATATTCATCTATTCATCTATCTATCCATCCATCCATCCATCCATCCATCCATCACTCCATCACTCCATCCATCAATGTAACACAGGCCTAAAAAACATTCACTTTTTCAAACAAAAACATTTTTTTTAACAAAAACATTTTTTTTAACAAAAAGTTGTTTCAACTCATGTACCTATCTATCCATCCATCCATCCATCCATCCATCCATCCATCCATCCATCCATCCATCCATCCATCCATCCATCACTCCATCCATCAATCTATCTATAGAAATAGACACTTACCTGTCAGCATTGGTGCTGTTTCAGCACTCGTGCTGATATGCACGGCAAATGCAACCATTTTGCATTGACAGGTGAACAGCTGGGGGAAAACTCAAGTTCAGTTTGCGTCAGGGCGTCTGCATGGATGCAGGGTCAAAGGCCAAAGGCCTGGCACGCTACCTCACCTAACCAGCTAAACCTACCCACCACCTGCACAAAAAAACAGAAAACAAAACCAAAAAACACTGACCACTGGCGGGACCTACACAGACCCTACCCAAAATATACCAGGATAGACCACCCCTATATAAAATAACCCTAGATACAACAGCAATTTATAAAATAGACCCCTGTTAAAAAAAAACAAATCTAAAAAATAAAGTGCAGTACCGTGTCTACACACCTGGTGGCGCTAGAGGCGCACCAAACCACCACCAGTCGACTAGCCATACATCAATTACTATATAAACCAAGTTTCGTACAGATAAAACACACCGTTGCAGATATATGGACAGTTAAGATTCGGCCAATCAGATGCCCTTTATGCAAATGAGGGTGGTTACTAATGAGGGTGAAAGTCGTTTTTACCTCCCTACCTATATGCCATTTTAACCCTAACCTAACCATAGCCTCAAACTAACCCTAAACCCAAACTAACCATTAGTCCAAAGACTACTTTCAATATTTAACACAAAACAATAAAAAAATATGAACAAACAGTCGATCAAACTCATCTATCCATCTATCCATCTATCCATCTATCCATCTATCTATCCATCCATCCATCCATCCATCCATCACTCCATCACTCCATCACTCCATCCATCCATGTATAACACAGGCCTAAAAACATTCACTTTTTCAAACAAAAACTTTTTTTTTTTTAACAAAAAGTTGTTTAAACTCATGTATCTATATATTCATCTATTCATCTATCTATCTATTTATCTATCTATCCATCCATCCATCCATCCATCCATCACTCCATCCATCCATGTATAACACAGGCCTAAAAACATTCACTTTTTCAAACAAAAACATATTTTTTTTAACAAAAAGTGGTTTAAACTCATGTATCTATATATTCATCTATTCATCTATCTATCCATCCATCCATCCATCCATCCATCACTCCATCACTCCATCCATCAATGTAACACAGGCCTAAAAAACATTCACTTTTTCAAACAAAAACATTTTTTTTAACAAAAACATTTTTTTTAACAAAAAGTTGTTTCAACTCATGTACCTATCTATCCATCCATCCATCCATCCATCCATCCATCCATCCATCCATCCATCCATCCATCCATCACTCCATCCATCAATCTATCTATAGAAATAGACACTTACCTGTCAGCATTGGTGCTGTTTCAGCACTCGTGCTGATATGCACGGCAAATGCAACCATTTTGCATTGACAGGTGAACAGCTGGGGGAAAACTCAAGTTCAGTTTGCGTCAGGGCGTCTGCATGGATGCAGGGTCAAAGGCCAAAGGCCTGGCACGCTACCTCACCTAACCAGCTAAACCTACCCACCACCTGCACAAAAAAACAGAAAACAAAACCAAAAAACACTGACCACTGGCGGGACCTACACAGACCCTACCCAAAATATACCAGGATAGACCACCCCTATATAAAATAACCCTAGATACAACAGCAATTTATAAAATAGACCCCTGTTAAAAAAAAACAAATCTAAAAAATAAAGTGCAGTACCGTGTCTACACACCTGGTGGCGCTAGAGGCGCACCAAACCACCACCAGTCGACTAGCCATACATCAATTACTATATAAACCAAGTTTCGTACAGATAAAACACACCGTTGCAGATATATGGACAGTTAAGATTCGGCCAATCAGATGCCCTTTATGCAAATGAGGGTGGTTACTAATGAGGGTGAAAGTCGTTTTTACCTCCCTACCTAACCCTAACCCTAACTCTAACCCTAACCCTAACTCTCACTCTTACCTCCCTACCTATATGCCATTTTAACCCTAACCTAACCATAGCCTCAAACTAACCCTAAACCCAAACTAACCATTAGTCCAAAGACTACTTTCAATATTTAACACAAAACAATAAAAAAATATGAACAAACAGTCGATCAAACTCATCTATCCATCTATCCATCTATCCATCTATCCATCTATCTATCCATCCATCCATCCATCACTCCATCACTCCATCACTCCATCCATCCATGTATAACACAGGCCTAAAAACATTCACTTTTTCAAACAAAAACTTTTTTTTTTTTAACAAAAAGTTGTTTAAACTCATGTATCTATATATTCATCTATTCATCTATCTATCTATTTATCTATCTATCCATCCATCCATCCATCCATCCATCACTCCATCCATCCATGTATAACACAGGCCTAAAAACATTCACTTTTTCAAACAAAAACATATTTTTTTTAACAAAAAGTGGTTTAAACTCATGTATCTATATATTCATCTATTCATCTATCTATCCATCCATCCATCCATCCATCCATCACTCCATCACTCCATCCATCAATGTAACACAGGCCTAAAAAACATTCACTTTTTCAAACAAAAACATTTTTTTTAACAAAAACATTTTTTTTAACAAAAAGTTGTTTCAACTCATGTACCTATCTATCCATCCATCCATCCATCCATCCATCCATCCATCCATCCATCCATCCATCCATCCATCCATCCATCCATCCATCACTCCATCCATCAATCTATCTATAGAAATAGACACTTACCTGTCAGCATTGGTGCTGTTTCAGCACTCGTGCTGATATGCACGGCAAATGCAACCATTTTGCATTGACAGGTGAACAGCTGGGGGAAAACTCAAGTTCAGTTTGCGTCAGGGCGTCTGCATGGATGCAGGGTCAAAGGCCAAAGGCCTGGCACGCTACCTCACCTAACCAGCTAAACCTACCCACCACCTGCACAAAAAAACAGAAAACAAAACCAAAAAACACTGACCACTGGCGGGACCTACACAGACCCTACCCAAAATATACCAGGATAGACCACCCCTATATAAAATAACCCTAGATACAACAGCAATTTATAAAATAGACCCCTGTTAAAAAAAAACAAATCTAAAAAATAAAGTGCAGTACCGTGTCTACACACCTGGTGGCGCTAGAGGCGCACCAAACCACCACCAGTCGACTAGCCATACATCAATTACTATATAAACCAAGTTTCGTACAGATAAAACACACCGTTGCAGATATATGGACAGTTAAGATTCGGCCAATCAGATGCCCTTTATGCAAATGAGGGTGGTTACTAATGAGGGTGAAAGTCGTTTTTACCTCCCTACCTATATGCCATTTTAACCCTAACCTAACCTAACCATAGCCCCAAACTAACCCTAAACCCAAACTAACCATTAGTCCAAAGACTACTTTCAATATTTAACACAAAACAATAAAAAAATATGAACAAACAGTCGATCAAACTCATCTATCCATCTATCCATCTATCCATCTATCCATCTATCTATCCATCCATCCATCCATCACTCCATCACTCCATCACTCCATCCATCCATGTATAACACAGGCCTAAAAACATTCACTTTTTCAAACAAAAACTTTTTTTTTTTTAACAAAAAGTTGTTTAAACTCATGTATCTATATATTCATCTATTCATCTATCTATCTATTTATCTATCTATCCATCCATCCATCCATCCATCCATCCATCACTCCATCACTCCATCCATCCATGTATAACACAGGCCTAAAAACATTCACTTTTTCAAACAAAAACATATTTTTTTTAACAAAAAGTGGTTTAAACTCATGTATCTATATATTCATCTATTCATCTATCTATCCATCCATCCATCCATCCATCCATCACTCCATCACTCCATCCATCAATGTAACACAGGCCTAAAAAACATTCACTTTTTCAAACAAAAACATTTTTTTTAACAAAAACATTTTTTTTAACAAAAAGTTGTTTCAACTCATGTACCTATCTATCCATCCATCCATCCATCCATCCATCCATCCATCCATCCATCCATCCATCCATCCATCCATCCATCCATCACTCCATCCATCAATCTATCTATAGAAATAGACACTTACCTGTCAGCATTGGTGCTGTTTCAGCACTCGTGCTGATATGCACGGCAAATGCAACCATTTTGCATTGACAGGTGAACAGCTGGGGGAAAACTCAAGTTCAGTTTGCGTCAGGGCGTCTGCATGGATGCAGGGTCAAAGGCCAAAGGCCTGGCACGCTACCTCACCTAACCAGCTAAACCTACCCACCACCTGCACAAAAAAACAGAAAACAAAACCAAAAAACACTGACCACTGGCGGGACCTACACAGACCCTACCCAAAATATACCAGGATAGACCACCCCTATATAAAATAACCCTAGATACAACAGCAATTTATAAAATAGACCCCTGTTAAAAAAAAACAAATCTAAAAAATAAAGTGCAGTACCGTGTCTACACACCTGGTGGCGCTAGAGGCGCACCAAACCACCACCAGTCGACTAGCCATACATCAATTACTATATAAACCAAGTTTCGTACAGATAAAACACACCGTTGCAGATATATGGACAGTTAAGATTCGGCCAATCAGATGCCCTTTATGCAAATGAGGGTGGTTACTAATGAGGGTGAAAGTCGTTTTTACCTCCCTACCTATATGCCATTTTAACCCTAACCTAACCATAGCCTCAAACTAACCCTAAACCCAAACTAACCATTAGTCCAAAGACTACTTTCAATATTTAACACAAAACAATAAAAAAATATGAACAAACAGTCGATCAAACTCATCTATCCATCTATCCATCTATCCATCTATCCATCTATCTATCCATCCATCCATCCATCACTCCATCACTCCATCACTCCATCCATCCATGTATAACACAGGCCTAAAAACATTCACTTTTTCAAACAAAAACTTTTTTTTTTTTAACAAAAAGTTGTTTAAACTCATGTATCTATATATTCATCTATTCATCTATCTATCTATTTATCTATCTATCCATCCATCCATCCATCCATCCATCACTCCATCCATCCATGTATAACACAGGCCTAAAAACATTCACTTTTTCAAACAAAAACATATTTTTTTTAACAAAAAGTGGTTTAAACTCATGTATCTATATATTCATCTATTCATCTATCTATCCATCCATCCATCCATCCATCCATCACTCCATCACTCCATCCATCAATGTAACACAGGCCTAAAAAACATTCACTTTTTCAAACAAAAACATTTTTTTTAACAAAAACATTTTTTTTAACAAAAAGTTGTTTCAACTCATGTACCTATCTATCCATCCATCCATCCATCCATCCATCCATCCATCCATCCATCCATCCATCACTCCATCCATCAATCTATCTATAGAAATAGACACTTACCTGTCAGCATTGGTGCTGTTTCAGCACTCGTGCTGATATGCACGGCAAATGCAACCATTTTGCATTGACAGGTGAACAGCTGGGGGAAAACTCAAGTTCAGTTTGCGTCAGGGCGTCTGCATGGATGCAGGGTCAAAGGCCAAAGGCCTGGCACGCTACCTCACCTAACCAGCTAAACCTACCCACCACCTGCACAAAAAAACAGAAAACAAAACCAAAAAACACTGACCACTGGCGGGACCTACACAGACCCTACCCAAAATATACCAGGATAGACCACCCCTATATAAAATAACCCTAGATACAACAGCAATTTATAAAATAGACCCCTGTTAAAAAAAAACAAATCTAAAAAATAAAGTGCAGTACCGTGTCTACACACCTGGTGGCGCTAGAGGCGCACCAAACCACCACCAGTCGACTAGCCATACATCAATTACTATATAAACCAAGTTTCGTACAGATAAAACACACCGTTGCAGATATATGGACAGTTAAGATTCGGCCAATCAGATGCCCTTTATGCAAATGAGGGTGGTTACTAATGAGGGTGAAAGTCGTTTTTACCTCCCTACCTATATGCCATTTTAACCCTAACCTAACCTAACCATAGCCCCAAACTAACCCTAAACCAAAACTAACCATTAGTCCAAAGACTACTTTCAATATTTAACACAAAACAATAAAAAAATATGAACAAACAGTCGATCAAACTCATCTATCCATCTATCCATCTATCCATCTATCCATCTATCTATCCATCCATCCATCCATCACTCCATCACTCCATCACTCCATCCATCCATGTATAACACAGGCCTAAAAACATTCACTTTTTCAAACAAAAACTTTTTTTTTTTTAACAAAAAGTTGTTTAAACTCATGTATCTATATATTCATCTATTCATCTATCTATCTATTTATCTATCTATCCATCCATCCATCCATCCATCCATCCATCACTCCATCACTCCATCCATCCATGTATAACACAGGCCTAAAAACATTCACTTTTTCAAACAAAAACATATTTTTTTTAACAAAAAGTGGTTTAAACTCATGTATCTATATATTCATCTATTCATCTATCTATCCATCCATCCATCCATCCATCCATCACTCCATCACTCCATCCATCAATGTAACACAGGCCTAAAAAACATTCACTTTTTCAAACAAAAACATTTTTTTTAACAAAAACATTTTTTTTAACAAAAAGTTGTTTCAACTCATGTACCTATCTATCCATCCATCCATCCATCCATCCATCCATCCATCCATCCATCCATCCATCCATCCATCCATCCATCCATCCATCACTCCATCCATCAATCTATCTATAGAAATAGACACTTACCTGTCAGCATTGGTGCTGTTTCAGCACTCGTGCTGATATGCACGGCAAATGCAACCATTTTGCATTGACAGGTGAACAGCTGGGGGAAAACTCAAGTTCAGTTTGCGTCAGGGCGTCTGCATGGATGCAGGGTCAAAGGCCAAAGGCCTGGCACGCTACCTCACCTAACCAGCTAAACCTACCCACCACCTGCACAAAAAAACAGAAAACAAAACCAAAAAACACTGACCACTGGCGGGACCTACACAGACCCTACCCAAAATATACCAGGATAGACCACCCCTATATAAAATAACCCTAGATACAACAGCAATTTATAAAATAGACCCCTGTTAAAAAAAAACAAATCTAAAAAATAAAGTGCAGTACCGTGTCTACACACCTGGTGGCGCTAGAGGCGCACCAAACCACCACCAGTCGACTAGCCATACATCAATTACTATATAAACCAAGTTTCGTACAGATAAAACACACCGTTGCAGATATATGGACAGTTAAGATTCGGCCAATCAGATGCCCTTTATGCAAATGAGGGTGGTTACTAATGAGGGTGAAAGTCGTTTTTACCTCCCTACCTATATGCCATTTTAACCCTAACCTAACCATAGCCTCAAACTAACCCTAAACCCAAACTAACCATTAGTCCAAAGACTACTTTCAATATTTAACACAAAACAATAAAAAAATATGAACAAACAGTCGATCAAACTCATCTATCCATCTATCCATCTATCCATCTATCCATCTATCTATCCATCCATCCATCCATCACTCCATCACTCCATCACTCCATCCATCCATGTATAACACAGGCCTAAAAACATTCACTTTTTCAAACAAAAACTTTTTTTTTTTTAACAAAAAGTTGTTTAAACTCATGTATCTATATATTCATCTATTCATCTATCTATCTATTTATCTATCTATCCATCCATCCATCCATCCATCCATCCATCACTCCATCACTCCATCCATCCATGTATAACACAGGCCTAAAAACATTCACTTTTTCAAACAAAAACATATTTTTTTTAACAAAAAGTGGTTTAAACTCATGTATCTATATATTCATCTATTCATCTATCTATCCATCCATCCATCCATCCATCCATCACTCCATCACTCCATCCATCAATGTAACACAGGCCTAAAAAACATTCACTTTTTCAAACAAAAACATTTTTTTTAACAAAAACATTTTTTTTAACAAAAAGTTGTTTCAACTCATGTACCTATCTATCCATCCATCCATCCATCCATCCATCCATCCATCCATCCATCCATCCATCCATCCATCCATCCATCCATCCATCCATCACTCCATCCATCAATCTATCTATAGAAATAGACACTTACCTGTCAGCATTGGTGCTGTTTCAGCACTCGTGCTGATATGCACGGCAAATGCAACCATTTTGCATTGACAGGTGAACAGCTGGGGGAAAACTCAAGTTCAGTTTGCGTCAGGGCGTCTGCATGGATGCAGGGTCAA
This sequence comes from Leuciscus leuciscus, assembly GCF_965113295.1. Taxonomy (NCBI): domain Eukaryota; kingdom Metazoa; phylum Chordata; class Actinopteri; order Cypriniformes; family Leuciscidae; genus Leuciscus; species Leuciscus leuciscus. Next base: position 88,536 of record NW_028118526.1, read on the forward strand.
AGGCCAAAGGCCTGGCACGCTACCTCACCTAACCAGCTAAACCTACCCACCACCTGCACAAAAAAACAGAAAACAAAACCAAAAAACACTGACCACTGGCGGGACCTACACAGACCCTACCCAAAATATACCAGGATAGACCACCCCTATATAAAATAACCCTAGATACAACAGCAATTTATAAAATAGACCCCTGTTAAAAAAAAACAAATCTAAAAAATAAAGTGCAGTACCGTGTCTACACACCTGGTGGCGCTAGAGGCGCACCAAACCACCACCAGTCGACTAGCCATACATCAATTACTATATAAACCAAGTTTCGTACAGATAAAACACACCGTTGCAGATATATGGACAGTTAAGATTCGGCCAATCAGATGCCCTTTATGCAAATGAGGGTGGTTACTAATGAGGGTGAAAGTCGTTTTTACCTCCCTACCTAACCCTAACCCTAACCTAACCCTAACCCTAACCCTAAACTCTGACTCTTGGCGGCCAGTAGAACACGGGCCAGTGCACAGCCGTTTTCGAATCCTTCGGGATTCGGATCCTGGATTTCCTTCACCTAACCGAGCCCGCGCCGTGAACTCTGGACCTCGAGTTCCCTGCATTCGCCTGGATTATGCACAAAGGTGCCTACTTACCTGTTGCAAGTGCCTGCCGATCGACGATGTTCGATGAAGTCCCTGTAAAAAATTAAAAGACAACAAAACAGTTTATTAGTGTGTGAAAAGTATAATTTATGAAGCATCATACAATGCTGAAGGTGGTTATCGGTTTCAGGGGGGAGGAGCCCCGCCCTCCAAGCACATATAAGCTGGAGTAACCGGGTCAATAATTCATTTGTCATTTGAAGTCGCCTGATGAGAACTGTGGGGAGGTTCGAAACGCGTCGCGAGGTACCTAAATGACACAAATATAATGTTTGAAAATAAACAGCCGGCATTATTTGGTGTGGTAATGCGTCTGAGCGCAATGTTTATATATTTTTCCTCCGTCCATATAGACGTTGAGATGTTTGATTCTAATTGAGTATGCTCCTTACCAGCATCTAAACCTAAACCTACCATTTGTAATTTTCACAGACCCCTATTCTATACAGCCCTTATTATTCTAGCCCGGGTTTGGTGTAGCCCGCGTGGCTTTGGCTGGGCTGGGGGATTTTTTACAGGTCCTGAAAAATATTTTAGACTGGCGTTGGCTTTCTTCGGGGAAGTGTTGGCTGTTGTGTGTGATTTGAGTGCGTGTTTGTGGACTCTTGGCGGCCAGTAGAACACGGGCCAGTGCACAGCCGTTTTCGAATCCTTCGGGATTCGGATCCTGGATTTCCTTCACCTAACCGAGCCCGCGCCGTGAACTCTGGACCTCGAGTTCCCTGCATTCGCCTGGATTATGCACAAAGGTGCCTACTTACCTGTTGCAAGTGCCTGCCGATCGACGATGTTCGATGAAGTCCCTGTAAAAAATTAAAAGACAACAAAACAGTTTATTAGTGTGTGAAAAGTATAATTTATGAAGCATCATACAATGCTGAAGGTGGTTATCGGTTTCAGGGGGGAGGAGCCCCGCCCTCCAAGCACATATAAGCTGGAGTAACCGGGTCAATAATTCATTTGTCATTTGAAGTCGCCTGATGAGAACTGTGGGGAGGTTCGAAACGCGTCGCGAGGTACCTAAATGACACAAATATAATGTTTGAAAATAAACAGCCGGCATTATTTGGTGTGGTAATGCGTCTGAGCGCAATGTTTATATATTTTTCCTCCGTCCATATAGACGTTGAGATGTTTGATTCTAATTGAGTATGCTCCTTACCAGCATCTAAACCTAAACCTACCATTTGTAATTTTCACAGACCCCTATTCTATACAGCCCTTATTATTCTAGCCCGGGTTTGGTGTAGCCCGCGTGGCTTTGGCTGGGCTGGGGGATTTTTTACAGGTCCTGAAAAATATTTTAGACTGGCGTTGGCTTTCTTCGGGGAAGTGTTGGCTGTTGTGTGTGATTTGAGTGCGTGTTTGTGGACTCTTGGCGGCCAGTAGAACACGGGCCAGTGCACAGCCGTTTTCGAATCCTTCGGGATTCGGATCCTGGATTTCCTTCACCTAACCCTAACCCTAACCCTAACCCTAACCCTAACCCTAAACCCAAACTAACCATTAGTCCAAAGACTACTTTCAATATTTAACACAAAACAATAAAAAAATATGAACAAACAGTCGATCAAACTCATCTATCCATCTATCCATCTATCCATCTATCCATCTATCTATCCATCCATCCATCCATCACTCCATCACTCCATCACTCCATCCATCCATGTATAACACAGGCCTAAAAACATTCACTTTTTCAAACAAAAACTTTTTTTTTTTAACAAAAAGTTGTTTAAACTCATGTATCTATATATTCATCTATTCATCTATCTATCTATTTATCTATCTATCCATCCATCCATCCATCCATCCATCACTCCATCCATCCATGTATAACACAGGCCTAAAAACATTCACTTTTTCAAACAAAAACATATTTTTTTTAACAAAAAGTGGTTTAAACTCATGTATCTATATATTCATCTATTCATCTATCTATCCATCCATCCATCCATCCATCCATCACTCCATCACTCCATCCATCAATGTAACACAGGCCTAAAAAACATTCACTTTTTCAAACAAAAACATTTTTTTTAACAAAAACATTTTTTTTAACAAAAAGTTGTTTCAACTCATGTACCTATCTATCCATCCATCCATCCATCCATCCATCCATCACTCCATCCATCAATCTATCTATAGAAATAGACACTTACCTGTCAGCATTGGTGCTGTTTCAGCACTCGTGCTGATATGCACGGCAAATGCAACCATTTTGCATTGACAGGTGAACAGCTGGGGGAAAACTCAAGTTCAGTTTGCGTCAGGGCGTCTGCATGGATGCAGGGTCAAAGGCCAAAGGCCTGGCACGCTACCTCACCTAACCAGCTAAACCTACCCACCACCTGCACAAAAAAACAGAAAACAAAACCAAAAAACACTGACCACTGGCGGGACCTACACAGACCCTACCCAAAATATACCAGGATAGACCACCCCTATATAAAATAACCCTAGATACAACAGCAATTTATAAAATAGACCCCTGTTAAAAAAAAACAAATCTAAAAAATAAAGTGCAGTACCGTGTCTACACACCTGGTGGCGCTAGAGGCGCACCAAACCACCACCAGTCGACTAGCCATACATCAATTACTATATAAACCAAGTTTCGTACAGATAAAACACACCGTTGCAGATATATGGACAGTTAAGATTCGGCCAATCAGATGCCCTTTATGCAAATGAGGGTGGTTACTAATGAGGGTGAAAGTCGTTTTTACCTCCCTACCTAACCCTAACCCTAACCTAACCCTAACCCTAACCCTAAACTCTGACTCTTGGCGGCCAGTAGAACACGGGCCAGTGCACAGCCGTTTTCGAATCCTTCGGGATTCGGATCCTGGATTTCCTTCACCTAACCGAGCCCGCGCCGTGAACTCTGGACCTCGAGTTCCCTGCATTCGCCTGGATTATGCACAAAGGTGCCTACTTACCTGTTGCAAGTGCCTGCCGATCGACGATGTTCGATGAAGTCCCTGTAAAAAATTAAAAGACAACAAAACAGTTTATTAGTGTGTGAAAAGTATAATTTATGAAGCATCATACAATGCTGAAGGTGGTTATCGGTTTCAGGGGGGAGGAGCCCCGCCCTCCAAGCACATATAAGCTGGAGTAACCGGGTCAATAATTCATTTGTCATTTGAAGTCGCCTGATGAGAACTGTGGGGAGGTTCGAAACGCGTCGCGAGGTACCTAAATGACACAAATATAATGTTTGAAAATAAACAGCCGGCATTATTTGGTGTGGTAATGCGTCTGAGCGCAATGTTTATATATTTTTCCTCCGTCCATATAGACGTTGAGATGTTTGATTCTAATTGAGTATGCTCCTTACCAGCATCTAAACCTAAACCTACCATTTGTAATTTTCACAGACCCCTATTCTATACAGCCCTTATTATTCTAGCCCGGGTTTGGTGTAGCCCGCGTGGCTTTGGCTGGGCTGGGGGATTTTTTACAGGTCCTGAAAAATATTTTAGACTGGCGTTGGCTTTCTTCGGGGAAGTGTTGGCTGTTGTGTGTGATTTGAGTGCGTGTTTGTGGACTCTTGGCGGCCAGTAGAACACGGGCCAGTGCACAGCCGTTTTCGAATCCTTCGGGATTCGGATCCTGGATTTCCTTCACCTAACCGAGCCCGCGCCGTGAACTCTGGACCTCGAGTTCCCTGCATTCGCCTGGATTATGCACAAAGGTGCCTACTTACCTGTTGCAAGTGCCTGCCGATCGACGATGTTCGATGAAGTCCCTGTAAAAAATTAAAAGACAACAAAACAGTTTATTAGTGTGTGAAAAGTATAATTTATGAAGCATCATACAATGCTGAAGGTGGTTATCGGTTTCAGGGGGGAGGAGCCCCGCCCTCCAAGCACATATAAGCTGGAGTAACCGGGTCAATAATTCATTTGTCATTTGAAGTCGCCTGATGAGAACTGTGGGGAGGTTCGAAACGCGTCGCGAGGTACCTAAATGACACAAATATAATGTTTGAAAATAAACAGCCGGCATTATTTGGTGTGGTAATGCGTCTGAGCGCAATGTTTATATATTTTTCCTCCGTCCATATAGACGTTGAGATGTTTGATTCTAATTGAGTATGCTCCTTACCAGCATCTAAACCTAAACCTACCATTTGTAATTTTCACAGACCCCTATTCTATACAGCCCTTATTATTCTAGCCCGGGTTTGGTGTAGCCCGCGTGGCTTTGGCTGGGCTGGGGGATTTTTTACAGGTCCTGAAAAATATTTTAGACTGGCGTTGGCTTTCTTCGGGGAAGTGTTGGCTGTTGTGTGTGATTTGAGTGCGTGTTTGTGGACTCTTGGCGGCCAGTAGAACACGGGCCAGTGCACAGCCGTTTTCGAATCCTTCGGGATTCGGATCCTGGATTTCCTTCACCTAACCCTAACCCTAACCCTAACCCTAACCCTAACCCTAAACCCAAACTAACCATTAGTCCAAAGACTACTTTCAATATTTAACACAAAACAATAAAAAAATATGAACAAACAGTCGATCAAACTCATCTATCCATCTATCCATCTATCCATCTATCCATCTATCTATCCATCCATCCATCCATCACTCCATCACTCCATCACTCCATCCATCCATGTATAACACAGGCCTAAAAACATTCACTTTTTCAAACAAAAACTTTTTTTTTTTAACAAAAAGTTGTTTAAACTCATGTATCTATATATTCATCTATTCATCTATCTATCTATTTATCTATCTATCCATCCATCCATCCATCCATCCATCACTCCATCCATCCATGTATAACACAGGCCTAAAAACATTCACTTTTTCAAACAAAAACATATTTTTTTTAACAAAAAGTGGTTTAAACTCATGTATCTATATATTCATCTATTCATCTATCTATCCATCCATCCATCCATCCATCCATCACTCCATCACTCCATCCATCAATGTAACACAGGCCTAAAAAACATTCACTTTTTCAAACAAAAACATTTTTTTTAACAAAAACATTTTTTTTAACAAAAAGTTGTTTCAACTCATGTACCTATCTATCCATCCATCCATCCATCCATCCATCCATCACTCCATCCATCAATCTATCTATAGAAATAGACACTTACCTGTCAGCATTGGTGCTGTTTCAGCACTCGTGCTGATATGCACGGCAAATGCAACCATTTTGCATTGACAGGTGAACAGCTGGGGGAAAACTCAAGTTCAGTTTGCGTCAGGGCGTCTGCATGGATGCAGGGTCAAAGGCCAAAGGCCTGGCACGCTACCTCACCTAACCAGCTAAACCTACCCACCACCTGCACAAAAAAACAGAAAACAAAACCAAAAAACACTGACCACTGGCGGGACCTACACAGACCCTACCCAAAATATACCAGGATAGACCACCCCTATATAAAATAACCCTAGATACAACAGCAATTTATAAAATAGACCCCTGTTAAAAAAAAACAAATCTAAAAAATAAAGTGCAGTACCGTGTCTACACACCTGGTGGCGCTAGAGGCGCACCAAACCACCACCAGTCGACTAGCCATACATCAATTACTATATAAACCAAGTTTCGTACAGATAAAACACACCGTTGCAGATATATGGACAGTTAAGATTCGGCCAATCAGATGCCCTTTATGCAAATGAGGGTGGTTACTAATGAGGGTGAAAGTCGTTTTTACCTCCCTACCTATATGCCATTTTAACCCTAACCTAACCATAGCCTCAAACTAACCCTAAACCCAAACTAACCATTAGTCCAAAGACTACTTTCAATATTTAACACAAAACAATAAAAAAATATGAACAAACAGTCGATCAAACTCATCTATCCATCTATCCATCTATCCATCTATCTATCCATCCATCCATCCATCACTCCATCACTCCATCACTCCATCCATCCATGTATAACACAGGCCTAAAAACATTCACTTTTTCAAACAAAAACTTTTTTTTTTTTAACAAAAAGTTGTTTAAACTCATGTATCTATATATTCATCTATTCATCTATCTATCTATTTATCTATCTATCCATCCATCCATCCATCCATCCATCCATCACTCCATCACTCCATCCATCCATGTATAACACAGGCCTAAAAACATTCACTTTTTCAAACAAAAACATATTTTTTTTAACAAAAAGTGGTTTAAACTCATGTATCTATATATTCATCTATTCATCTATCTATCCATCCATCCATCCATCCATCCATCACTCCATCACTCCATCCATCAATGTAACACAGGCCTAAAAAACATTCACTTTTTCAAACAAAAACATTTTTTTTAACAAAAACATTTTTTTTAACAAAAAGTTGTTTCAACTCATGTACCTATCTATCCATCCATCCATCCATCCATCCATCCATCCATCCATCCATCCATCCATCCATCCATCCATCCATCCATCACTCCATCCATCAATCTATCTATAGAAATAGACACTTACCTGTCAGCATTGGTGCTGTTTCAGCACTCGTGCTGATATGCACGGCAAATGCAACCATTTTGCATTGACAGGTGAACAGCTGGGGGAAAACTCAAGTTCAGTTTGCGTCAGGGCGTCTGCATGGATGCAGGGTCAAAGGCCAAAGGCCTGGCACGCTACCTCACCTAACCAGCTAAACCTACCCACCACCTGCACAAAAAAACAGAAAACAAAACCAAAAAACACTGACCACTGGCGGGACCTACACAGACCCTACCCAAAATATACCAGGATAGACCACCCCTATATAAAATAACCCTAGATACAACAGCAATTTATAAAATAGACCCCTGTTAAAAAAAAACAAATCTAAAAAATAAAGTGCAGTACCGTGTCTACACACCTGGTGGCGCTAGAGGCGCACCAAACCACCACCAGTCGACTAGCCATACATCAATTACTATATAAACCAAGTTTCGTACAGATAAAACACACCGTTGCAGATATATGGACAGTTAAGATTCGGCCAATCAGATGCCCTTTATGCAAATGAGGGTGGTTACTAATGAGGGTGAAAGTCGTTTTTACCTCCCTACCTATATGCCATTTTAACCCTAACCTAACCATAGCCTCAAACTAACCCTAAACCCAAACTAACCATTAGTCCAAAGACTACTTTCAATATTTAACACAAAACAATAAAAAAATATGAACAAACAGTCGATCAAACTCATCTATCCATCTATCCATCTATCCATCTATCCATCTATCTATCCATCCATCCATCCATCACTCCATCACTCCATCACTCCATCCATCCATGTATAACACAGGCCTAAAAACATTCACTTTTTCAAACAAAAACTTTTTTTTTTTTAACAAAAAGTTGTTTAAACTCATGTATCTATATATTCATCTATTCATCTATCTATCTATTTATCTATCTATCCATCCATCCATCCATCCATCCATCCATCACTCCATCACTCCATCCATCCATGTATAACACAGGCCTAAAAACATTCACTTTTTCAAACAAAAACATATTTTTTTTAACAAAAAGTGGTTTAAACTCATGTATCTATATATTCATCTATTCATCTATCTATCCATCCATCCATCCATCCATCCATCACTCCATCACTCCATCCATCAATGTAACACAGGCCTAAAAAACATTCACTTTTTCAAACAAAAACATTTTTTTTAACAAAAACATTTTTTTTAACAAAAAGTTGTTTCAACTCATGTACCTATCTATCCATCCATCCATCCATCCATCCATCCATCCATCCATCCATCCATCCATCCATCCATCACTCCATCCATCAATCTATCTATAGAAATAGACACTTACCTGTCAGCATTGGTGCTGTTTCAGCACTCGTGCTGATATGCACGGCAAATGCAACCATTTTGCATTGACAGGTGAACAGCTGGGGGAAAACTCAAGTTCAGTTTGCGTCAGGGCGTCTGCATGGATGCAGGGTCAAAGGCCAAAGGCCTGGCACGCTACCTCACCTAACCAGCTAAACCTACCCACCACCTGCACAAAAAAACAGAAAACAAAACCAAAAAACACTGACCACTGGCGGGACCTACACAGACCCTACCCAAAATATACCAGGATAGACCACCCCTATATAAAATAACCCTAGATACAACAGCAATTTATAAAATAGACCCCTGTTAAAAAAAAACAAATCTAAAAAATAAAGTGCAGTACCGTGTCTACACACCTGGTGGCGCTAGAGGCGCACCAAACCACCACCAGTCGACTAGCCATACATCAATTACTATATAAACCAAGTTTCGTACAGATAAAACACACCGTTGCAGATATATGGACAGTTAAGATTCGGCCAATCAGATGCCCTTTATGCAAATGAGGGTGGTTACTAATGAGGGTGAAAGTCGTTTTTACCTCCCTACCTATATGCCATTTTAACCCTAACCTAACCATAGCCTCAAACTAACCCTAAACCCAAACTAACCATTAGTCCAAAGACTACTTTCAATATTTAACACAAAACAATAAAAAAATATGAACAAACAGTCGATCAAACTCATCTATCCATCTATCCATCTATCCATCTATCCATCTATCTATCCATCCATCCATCCATCACTCCATCACTCCATCACTCCATCCATCCATGTATAACACAGGCCTAAAAACATTCACTTTTTCAAACAAAAACTTTTTTTTTTTAACAAAAAGTTGTTTAAACTCATGTATCTATATATTCATCTATTCATCTATCTATCTATTTATCTATCTATCCATCCATCCATCCATCCATCCATCACTCCATCCATCCATGTATAACACAGGCCTAAAAACATTCACTTTTTCAAACAAAAACATATTTTTTTTAACAAAAAGTGGTTTAAACTCATGTATCTATATATTCATCTATTCATCTATCTATCCATCCATCCATCCATCCATCCATCACTCCATCACTCCATCCATCAATGTAACACAGGCCTAAAAAACATTCACTTTTTCAAACAAAAACATTTTTTTTAACAAAAACATTTTTTTTAACAAAAAGTTGTTTCAACTCATGTACCTATCTATCCATCCATCCATCCATCCATCCATCCATCCATCCATCCATCCATCCATCCATCCATCACTCCATCCATCAATCTATCTATAGAAATAGACACTTACCTGTCAGCATTGGTGCTGTTTCAGCACTCGTGCTGATATGCACGGCAAATGCAACCATTTTGCATTGACAGGTGAACAGCTGGGGGAAAACTCAAGTTCAGTTTGCGTCAGGGCGTCTGCATGGATGCAGGGTCAAAGGCCAAAGGCCTGGCACGCTACCTCACCTAACCAGCTAAACCTACCCACCACCTGCACAAAAAAACAGAAAACAAAACCAAAAAACACTGACCACTGGCGGGACCTACACAGACCCTACCCAAAATATACCAGGATAGACCACCCCTATATAAAATAACCCTAGATACAACAGCAATTTATAAAATAGACCCCTGTTAAAAAAAAACAAATCTAAAAAATAAAGTGCAGTACCGTGTCTACACACCTGGTGGCGCTAGAGGCGCACCAAACCACCACCAGTCGACTAGCCATACATCAATTACTATATAAACCAAGTTTCGTACAGATAAAACACACCGTTGCAGATATATGGACAGTTAAGATTCGGCCAATCAGATGCCCTTTATGCAAATGAGGGTGGTTACTAATGAGGGTGAAAGTCGTTTTTACCTCCCTACCTAACCCTAACTAACCCTAACCCTAACCCTAACACTCTAACCCTAAAACTCAAGTTCAGTTTGCGTCAGGGCGTCTGCATGGATGCAGGGTCAAAGGCCAAAGGCCTGGCACGCTACCTCACCTAACCAGCTAAACCTACCCACCACCTGCACAAAAAAACAGAAAACAAAACCAAAAAACACTGACCACTGGCGGGACCTACACAGACCCTACCCAAAATATACCAGGATAGACCACCCCTATATAAAATAACCCTAGATACAACAGCAATTTATAAAATAGACCCCTGTTAAAAAAAAACAAATCTAAAAAATAAAGTGCAGTACCGTGTCTACACACCTGGTGGCGCTAGAGGCGCACCAAACCACCACCAGTCGACTAGCCATACATCAATTACTATATAAACCAAGTTTCGTACAGATAAAACACACCGTTGCAGATATATGGACAGTTAAGATTCGGCCAATCAGATGCCCTTTATGCAAATGAGGGTGGTTACTAATGAGGGTGAAAGTCGTTTTTACCTCCCTACCTATATGCCATTTTAACCCTAACCTAACCATAGCCCCAAACTAACCCTAAACCCAAACTAACCATTAGTCCAAAGACTACTTTCAATATTTAACACAAAACAATAAAAAAATATGAACAAACAGTCGATCAAACTCATCTATCCATCTATCCATCTATCCATCTATCCATCTATCTATCCATCCATCCATCCATCACTCCATCACTCCATCACTCCATCCATCCATGTATAACACAGGCCTAAAAACATTCACTTTTTCAAACAAAAACTTTTTTTTTTTTAACAAAAAGTTGTTTAAACTCATGTATCTATATATTCATCTATTCATCTATCTATCTATTTATCTATCTATCCATCCATCCATCCATCCATCCATCACTCCATCCATCCATGTATAACACAGGCCTAAAAACATTCACTTTTTCAAACAAAAACATATTTTTTTTAACAAAAAGTGGTTTAAACTCATGTATCTATATATTCATCTATTCATCTATCTATCCATCCATCCATCCATCCATCCATCACTCCATCACTCCATCCATCAATGTAACACAGGCCTAAAAAACATTCACTTTTTCAAACAAAAACATTTTTTTTAACAAAAACATTTTTTTTAACAAAAAGTTGTTTCAACTCATGTACCTATCTATCCATCCATCCATCCATCCATCCATCCATCCATCCATCCATCCATCCATCCATCCATCACTCCATCCATCAATCTATCTATAGAAATAGACACTTACCTGTCAGCATTGGTGCTGTTTCAGCACTCGTGCTGATATGCACGGCAAATGCAACCATTTTGCATTGACAGGTGAACAGCTGGGGGAAAACTCAAGTTCAGTTTGCGTCAGGGCGTCTGCATGGATGCAGGGTCAAAGGCCAAAGGCCTGGCACGCTACCTCACCTAACCAGCTAAACCTACCCACCACCTGCACAAAAAAACAGAAAACAAAACCAAAAAACACTGACCACTGGCGGGACCTACACAGACCCTACCCAAAATATACCAGGATAGACCACCCCTATATAAAATAACCCTAGATACAACAGCAATTTATAAAATAGACCCCTGTTAAAAAAAAACAAATCTAAAAAATAAAGTGCAGTACCGTGTCTACACACCTGGTGGCGCTAGAGGCGCACCAAACCACCACCAGTCGACTAGCCATACATCAATTACTATATAAACCAAGTTTCGTACAGATAAAACACACCGTTGCAGATATATGGACAGTTAAGATTCGGCCAATCAGATGCCCTTTATGCAAATGAGGGTGGTTACTAATGAGGGTGAAAGTCGTTTTTACCTCCCTACCTATATGCCATTTTAACCCTAACCTAACCTAACCATAGCCCCAAACTAACCCTAAACCCAAACTAACCATTAGTCCAAAGACTACTTTCAATATTTAACACAAAACAATAAAAAAATATGAACAAACAGTTGATCAAACTCATCTATCCATCTATCCATCTATCCATCTATCCATCTATCTATCCATCCATCCATCCATCCATCCATCACTCCATCACTCCATCACTCCATCCATCCATGTATAACACAGGCCTAAAAACATTCACTTTTTCAAACAAAAACTTTTTTTTTTTTAACAAAAAGTTGTTTAAACTCATGTATCTATATATTCATCTATTCATCTATCTATCTATTTATCTATCTATCCATCCATCCATCCATCCATCCATCACTCCATCCATCCATGTATAACACAGGCCTAAAAACATTCACTTTTTCAAACAAAAACATATTTTTTTTAACAAAAAGTGGTTTAAACTCATGTATCTATATATTCATCTATTCATCTATCTATCCATCCATCCATCCATCCATCCATCACTCCATCACTCCATCCATCAATGTAACACAGGCCTAAAAAACATTCACTTTTTCAAACAAAAACATTTTTTTTAACAAAAACATTTTTTTTAACAAAAAGTTGTTTCAACTCATGTACCTATCTATCCATCCATCCATCCATCCATCCATCCATCCATCCATCCATCCATCCATCCATCCATCCATCCATCCATCCATCACTCCATCCATCAATCTATCTATAGAAATAGACACTTACCTGTCAGCATTGGTGCTGTTTCAGCACTCGTGCTGATATGCACGGCAAATGCAACCATTTTGCATTGACAGGTGAACAGCTGGGGGAAAACTCAAGTTCAGTTTGCGTCAGGGCGTCTGCATGGATGCAGGGTCAAAGGCCAAAGGCCTGGCACGCTACCTCACCTAACCAGCTAAACCTACCCACCACCTGCACAAAAAAACAGAAAACAAAACCAAAAAACACTGACCACTGGCGGGACCTACACAGACCCTACCCAAAATATACCAGGATAGACCACCCCTATATAAAATAACCCTAGATACAACAGCAATTTATAAAATAGACCCCTGTTAAAAAAAAACAAATCTAAAAAATAAAGTGCAGTACCGTGTCTACACACCTGGTGGCGCTAGAGGCGCACCAAACCACCACCAGTCGACTAGCCATACATCAATTACTATATAAACCAAGTTTCGTACAGATAAAACACACCGTTGCAGATATATGGACAGTTAAGATTCGGCCAATCAGATGCCCTTTATGCAAATGAGGGTGGTTACTAATGAGGGTGAAAGTCGTTTTTACCTCCCTACCTATATGCCATTTTAACCCTAACCTAACCATAGCCTCAAACTAACCCTAAACCCAAACTAACCATTAGTCCAAAGACTACTTTCAATATTTAACACAAAACAATAAAAAAATATGAACAAACAGTCGATCAAACTCATCTATCCATCTATCCATCTATCCATCTATCCATCTATCTATCCATCCATCCATCCATCCATCCATCACTCCATCACTCCATCACTCCATCCATCCATGTATAACACAGGCCTAAAAACATTCACTTTTTCAAACAAAAACTTTTTTTTTTTTAACAAAAAGTTGTTTAAACTCATGTATCTATATATTCATCTATTCATCTATCTATCTATTTATCTATCTATCCATCCATCCATCCATCCATCCATCACTCCATCCATCCATGTATAACACAGGCCTAAAAACATTCACTTTTTCAAACAAAAACATATTTTTTTTAACAAAAAGTGGTTTAAACTCATGTATCTATATATTCATCTATTCATCTATCTATCCATCCATCCATCCATCCATCCATCACTCCATCACTCCATCCATCAATGTAACACAGGCCTAAAAAACATTCACTTTTTCAAACAAAAACATTTTTTTTAACAAAAACATTTTTTTTAACAAAAAGTTGTTTCAACTCATGTACCTATCTATCCATCCATCCATCCATCCATCCATCCATCCATCCATCCATCCATCCATCCATCCATCCATCCATCCATCACTCCATCCATCAATCTATCTATAGAAATAGACACTTACCTGTCAGCATTGGTGCTGTTTCAGCACTCGTGCTGATATGCACGGCAAATGCAACCATTTTGCATTGACAGGTGAACAGCTGGGGGAAAACTCAAGTTCAGTTTGCGTCAGGGCGTCTGCATGGATGCAGGGTCAAAGGCCAAAGGCCTGGCACGCTACCTCACCTAACCAGCTAAACCTACCCACCACCTGCACAAAAAAACAGAAAACAAAACCAAAAAACACTGACCACTGGCGGGACCTACACAGACCCTACCCAAAATATACCAGGATAGACCACCCCTATATAAAATAACCCTAGATACAACAGCAATTTATAAAATAGACCCCTGTTAAAAAAAAACAAATCTAAAAAATAAAGTGCAGTACCGTGTCTACACACCTGGTGGCGCTAGAGGCGCACCAAACCACCACCAGTCGACTAGCCATACATCAATTACTATATAAACCAAGTTTCGTACAGATAAAACACACCGTTGCAGATATATGGACAGTTAAGATTCGGCCAATCAGATGCCCTTTATGCAAATGAGGGTGGTTACTAATGAGGGTGAAAGTCGTTTTTACCTCCCTACCTATATGCCATTTTAACCCTAACCTAACCATAGCCTCAAACTAACCCTAAACCCAAACTAACCATTAGTCCAAAGACTACTTTCAATATTTAACACAAAACAATAAAAAAATATGAACAAACAGTCGATCAAACTCATCTATCCATCTATCCATCTATCCATCTATCCATCTATCTATCCATCCATCCATCCATCACTCCATCACTCCATCACTCCATCCATCCATGTATAACACAGGCCTAAAAACATTCACTTTTTCAAACAAAAACTTTTTTTTTTTTAACAAAAAGTTGTTTAAACTCATGTATCTATATATTCATCTATTCATCTATCTATCTATTTATCTATCTATCCATCCATCCATCCATCCATCCATCACTCCATCCATCCATGTATAACACAGGCCTAAAAACATTCACTTTTTCAAACAAAAACATATTTTTTTTAACAAAAAGTGGTTTAAACTCATGTATCTATATATTCATCTATTCATCTATCTATCCATCCATCCATCCATCCATCCATCCATCACTCCATCACTCCATCCATCAATGTAACACAGGCCTAAAAAACATTCACTTTTTCAAACAAAAACATTTTTTTTAACAAAAACATTTTTTTTAACAAAAAGTTGTTTCAACTCATGTACCTATCTATCCATCCATCCATCCATCCATCCATCCATCCATCCATCCATCCATCCATCCATCCATCCATCACTCCATCCATCAATCTATCTATAGAAATAGACACTTACCTGTCAGCATTGGTGCTGTTTCAGCACTCGTGCTGATATGCACGGCAAATGCAACCATTTTGCATTGACAGGTGAACAGCTGGGGGAAAACTCAAGTTCAGTTTGCGTCAGGGCGTCTGCATGGATGCAGGGTCAAAGGCCAAAGGCCTGGCACGCTACCTCACCTAACCAGCTAAACCTACCCACCACCTGCACAAAAAAACAGAAAACAAAACCAAAAAACACTGACCACTGGCGGGACCTACACAGACCCTACCCAAAATATACCAGGATAGACCACCCCTATATAAAATAACCCTAGATACAACAGCAATTTATAAAATAGACCCCTGTTAAAAAAAAACAAATCTAAAAAATAAAGTGCAGTACCGTGTCTACACACCTGGTGGCGCTAGAGGCGCACCAAACCACCACCAGTCGACTAGCCATACATCAATTACTATATAAACCAAGTTTCGTACAGATAAAACACACCGTTGCAGATATATGGACAGTTAAGATTCGGCCAATCAGATGCCCTTTATGCAAATGAGGGTGGTTACTAATGAGGGTGAAAGTCGTTTTTACCTCCCTACCTATATGCCATTTTAACCCTAACCTAACCACAGCCCCAAACTAACCCTAAACCCAAACTAACCATTAGTCCAAAGACTACTTTCAATATTTAACACAAAACAATAAAAAAATATGAACAAACAGTCGATCAAACTCATCTATCCATCTATCCATCTATCCATCTATCCATCTATCTATCCATCCATCCATCCATCACTCCATCACTCCATCACTCCATCCATCCATGTATAACACAGGCCTAAAAACATTCACTTTTTCAAACAAAAACTTTTTTTTTTTTAACAAAAAGTTGTTTAAACTCATGTATCTATATATTCATCTATTCATCTATCTATCTATTTATCTATCTATCCATCCATCCATCCATCCATCCATCACTCCATCCATCCATGTATAACACAGGCCTAAAAACATTCACTTTTTCAAACAAAAACATATTTTTTTTAACAAAAAGTGGTTTAAACTCATGTATCTATATATTCATCTATTCATCTATCTATCCATCCATCCATCCATCCATCCATCCATCACTCCATCACTCCATCCATCAATGTAACACAGGCCTAAAAAACATTCACTTTTTCAAACAAAAACATTTTTTTTAACAAAAACATTTTTTTTAACAAAAAGTTGTTTCAACTCATGTACCTATCTATCCATCCATCCATCCATCCATCCATCCATCCATCCATCCATCCATCCATCCATCCATCACTCCATCCATCAATCTATCTATAGAAATAGACACTTACCTGTCAGCATTGGTGCTGTTTCAGCACTCGTGCTGATATGCACGGCAAATGCAACCATTTTGCATTGACAGGTGAACAGCTGGGGGAAAACTCAAGTTCAGTTTGCGTCAGGGCGTCTGCATGGATGCAGGGTCAAAGGCCAAAGGCCTGGCACGCTACCTCACCTAACCAGCTAAACCTACCCACCACCTGCACAAAAAAACAGAAAACAAAACCAAAAAACACTGACCACTGGCGGGACCTACACAGACCCTACCCAAAATATACCAGGATAGACCACCCCTATATAAAATAACCCTAGATACAACAGCAATTTATAAAATAGACCCCTGTTAAAAAAAAACAAATCTAAAAAATAAAGTGCAGTACCGTGTCTACACACCTGGTGGCGCTAGAGGCGCACCAAACCACCACCAGTCGACTAGCCATACATCAATTACTATATAAACCAAGTTTCGTACAGATAAAACACACCGTTGCAGATATATGGACAGTTAAGATTCGGCCAATCAGATGCCCTTTATGCAAATGAGGGTGGTTACTAATGAGGGTGAAAGTCGTTTTTACCTCCCTACCTATATGCCATTTTAACCCTAACCTAACCTAACCATAGCCCCAAACTAACCCTAAACCCAAACTAACCATTAGTCCAAAGACTACTTTCAATATTTAACACAAAACAATAAAAAAATATGAACAAACAGTCGATCAAACTCATCTATCCATCTATCCATCTATCCATCTATCCATCTATCTATCCATCCATCCATCCATCACTCCATCACTCCATCACTCCATCCATCCATGTATAACACAGGCCTAAAAACATTCACTTTTTCAAACAAAAACTTTTTTTTTTTTAACAAAAAGTTGTTTAAACTCATGTATCTATATATTCATCTATTCATCTATCTATCTATTTATCTATCTATCCATCCATCCATCCATCCATCCATCACTCCATCCATCCATGTATAACACAGGCCTAAAAACATTCACTTTTTCAAACAAAAACATATTTTTTTTAACAAAAAGTGGTTTAAACTCATGTATCTATATATTCATCTATTCATCTATCTATCCATCCATCCATCCATCCATCCATCACTCCATCACTCCATCCATCAATGTAACACAGGCCTAAAAAACATTCACTTTTTCAAACAAAAACATTTTTTTTAACAAAAACATTTTTTTTAACAAAAAGTTGTTTCAACTCATGTACCTATCTATCCATCCATCCATCCATCCATCCATCCATCCATCCATCCATCCATCCATCCATCCATCACTCCATCCATCAATCTATCTATAGAAATAGACACTTACCTGTCAGCATTGGTGCTGTTTCAGCACTCGTGCTGATATGCACGGCAAATGCAACCATTTTGCATTGACAGGTGAACAGCTGGGGGAAAACTCAAGTTCAGTTTGCGTCAGGGCGTCTGCATGGATGCAGGGTCAAAGGCCAAAGGCCTGGCACGCTACCTCACCTAACCAGCTAAACCTACCCACCACCTGCACAAAAAAACAGAAAACAAAACCAAAAAACACTGACCACTGGCGGGACCTACACAGACCCTACCCAAAATATACCAGGATAGACCACCCCTATATAAAATAACCCTAGATACAACAGCAATTTATAAAATAGACCCCTGTTAAAAAAAAACAAATCTAAAAAATAAAGTGCAGTACCGTGTCTACACACCTGGTGGCGCTAGAGGCGCACCAAACCACCACCAGTCGACTAGCCATACATCAATTACTATATAAACCAAGTTTCGTACAGATAAAACACACCGTTGCAGATATATGGACAGTTAAGATTCGGCCAATCAGATGCCCTTTATGCAAATGAGGGTGGTTACTAATGAGGGTGAAAGTCGTTTTTACCTCCCTACCTAACCCTAACCCTAACTCTAACCCTAACCCTAACTCTCACTCTTACCTCCCTACCTATATGCCATTTTAACCCTAACCTAACCATAGCCTCAAACTAACCCTAAACCCAAACTAACCATTAGTCCAAAGACTACTTTCAATATTTAACACAAAACAATAAAAAAATATGAACAAACAGTCGATCAAACTCATCTATCCATCTATCCATCTATCCATCTATCCATCTATCTATCCATCCATCCATCCATCACTCCATCACTCCATCACTCCATCCATCCATGTATAACACAGGCCTAAAAACATTCACTTTTTCAAACAAAAACTTTTTTTTTTTTAACAAAAAGTTGTTTAAACTCATGTATCTATATATTCATCTATTCATCTATCTATCTATTTATCTATCTATCCATCCATCCATCCATCCATCCATCACTCCATCCATCCATGTATAACACAGGCCTAAAAACATTCACTTTTTCAAACAAAAACATATTTTTTTTAACAAAAAGTGGTTTAAACTCATGTATCTATATATTCATCTATTCATCTATCTATCCATCCATCCATCCATCCATCCATCACTCCATCACTCCATCCATCAATGTAACACAGGCCTAAAAAACATTCACTTTTTCAAACAAAAACATTTTTTTTAACAAAAACATTTTTTTTAACAAAAAGTTGTTTCAACTCATGTACCTATCTATCCATCCATCCATCCATCCATCCATCCATCCATCCATCCATCCATCCATCCATCCATCCATCCATCCATCCATCACTCCATCCATCAATCTATCTATAGAAATAGACACTTACCTGTCAGCATTGGTGCTGTTTCAGCACTCGTGCTGATATGCACGGCAAATGCAACCATTTTGCATTGACAGGTGAACAGCTGGGGGAAAACTCAAGTTCAGTTTGCGTCAGGGCGTCTGCATGGATGCAGGGTCAAAGGCCAAAGGCCTGGCACGCTACCTCACCTAACCAGCTAAACCTACCCACCACCTGCACAAAAAAACAGAAAACAAAACCAAAAAACACTGACCACTGGCGGGACCTACACAGACCCTACCCAAAATATACCAGGATAGACCACCCCTATATAAAATAACCCTAGATACAACAGCAATTTATAAAATAGACCCCTGTTAAAAAAAAACAAATCTAAAAAATAAAGTGCAGTACCGTGTCTACACACCTGGTGGCGCTAGAGGCGCACCAAACCACCACCAGTCGACTAGCCATACATCAATTACTATATAAACCAAGTTTCGTACAGATAAAACACACCGTTGCAGATATATGGACAGTTAAGATTCGGCCAATCAGATGCCCTTTATGCAAATGAGGGTGGTTACTAATGAGGGTGAAAGTCGTTTTTACCTCCCTACCTATATGCCATTTTAACCCTAACCTAACCTAACCATAGCCCCAAACTAACCCTAAACCCAAACTAACCATTAGTCCAAAGACTACTTTCAATATTTAACACAAAACAATAAAAAAATATGAACAAACAGTCGATCAAACTCATCTATCCATCTATCCATCTATCCATCTATCCATCTATCTATCCATCCATCCATCCATCACTCCATCACTCCATCACTCCATCCATCCATGTATAACACAGGCCTAAAAACATTCACTTTTTCAAACAAAAACTTTTTTTTTTTTAACAAAAAGTTGTTTAAACTCATGTATCTATATATTCATCTATTCATCTATCTATCTATTTATCTATCTATCCATCCATCCATCCATCCATCCATCCATCACTCCATCACTCCATCCATCCATGTATAACACAGGCCTAAAAACATTCACTTTTTCAAACAAAAACATATTTTTTTTAACAAAAAGTGGTTTAAACTCATGTATCTATATATTCATCTATTCATCTATCTATCCATCCATCCATCCATCCATCCATCACTCCATCACTCCATCCATCAATGTAACACAGGCCTAAAAAACATTCACTTTTTCAAACAAAAACATTTTTTTTAACAAAAACATTTTTTTTAACAAAAAGTTGTTTCAACTCATGTACCTATCTATCCATCCATCCATCCATCCATCCATCCATCCATCCATCCATCCATCCATCCATCCATCCATCCATCCATCACTCCATCCATCAATCTATCTATAGAAATAGACACTTACCTGTCAGCATTGGTGCTGTTTCAGCACTCGTGCTGATATGCACGGCAAATGCAACCATTTTGCATTGACAGGTGAACAGCTGGGGGAAAACTCAAGTTCAGTTTGCGTCAGGGCGTCTGCATGGATGCAGGGTCAAAGGCCAAAGGCCTGGCACGCTACCTCACCTAACCAGCTAAACCTACCCACCACCTGCACAAAAAAACAGAAAACAAAACCAAAAAACACTGACCACTGGCGGGACCTACACAGACCCTACCCAAAATATACCAGGATAGACCACCCCTATATAAAATAACCCTAGATACAACAGCAATTTATAAAATAGACCCCTGTTAAAAAAAAACAAATCTAAAAAATAAAGTGCAGTACCGTGTCTACACACCTGGTGGCGCTAGAGGCGCACCAAACCACCACCAGTCGACTAGCCATACATCAATTACTATATAAACCAAGTTTCGTACAGATAAAACACACCGTTGCAGATATATGGACAGTTAAGATTCGGCCAATCAGATGCCCTTTATGCAAATGAGGGTGGTTACTAATGAGGGTGAAAGTCGTTTTTACCTCCCTACCTATATGCCATTTTAACCCTAACCTAACCATAGCCTCAAACTAACCCTAAACCCAAACTAACCATTAGTCCAAAGACTACTTTCAATATTTAACACAAAACAATAAAAAAATATGAACAAACAGTCGATCAAACTCATCTATCCATCTATCCATCTATCCATCTATCCATCTATCTATCCATCCATCCATCCATCACTCCATCACTCCATCACTCCATCCATCCATGTATAACACAGGCCTAAAAACATTCACTTTTTCAAACAAAAACTTTTTTTTTTTTAACAAAAAGTTGTTTAAACTCATGTATCTATATATTCATCTATTCATCTATCTATCTATTTATCTATCTATCCATCCATCCATCCATCCATCCATCACTCCATCCATCCATGTATAACACAGGCCTAAAAACATTCACTTTTTCAAACAAAAACATATTTTTTTTAACAAAAAGTGGTTTAAACTCATGTATCTATATATTCATCTATTCATCTATCTATCCATCCATCCATCCATCCATCCATCACTCCATCACTCCATCCATCAATGTAACACAGGCCTAAAAAACATTCACTTTTTCAAACAAAAACATTTTTTTTAACAAAAACATTTTTTTTAACAAAAAGTTGTTTCAACTCATGTACCTATCTATCCATCCATCCATCCATCCATCCATCCATCCATCCATCCATCCATCCATCACTCCATCCATCAATCTATCTATAGAAATAGACACTTACCTGTCAGCATTGGTGCTGTTTCAGCACTCGTGCTGATATGCACGGCAAATGCAACCATTTTGCATTGACAGGTGAACAGCTGGGGGAAAACTCAAGTTCAGTTTGCGTCAGGGCGTCTGCATGGATGCAGGGTCAAAGGCCAAAGGCCTGGCACGCTACCTCACCTAACCAGCTAAACCTACCCACCACCTGCACAAAAAAACAGAAAACAAAACCAAAAAACACTGACCACTGGCGGGACCTACACAGACCCTACCCAAAATATACCAGGATAGACCACCCCTATATAAAATAACCCTAGATACAACAGCAATTTATAAAATAGACCCCTGTTAAAAAAAAACAAATCTAAAAAATAAAGTGCAGTACCGTGTCTACACACCTGGTGGCGCTAGAGGCGCACCAAACCACCACCAGTCGACTAGCCATACATCAATTACTATATAAACCAAGTTTCGTACAGATAAAACACACCGTTGCAGATATATGGACAGTTAAGATTCGGCCAATCAGATGCCCTTTATGCAAATGAGGGTGGTTACTAATGAGGGTGAAAGTCGTTTTTACCTCCCTACCTATATGCCATTTTAACCCTAACCTAACCTAACCATAGCCCCAAACTAACCCTAAACCAAAACTAACCATTAGTCCAAAGACTACTTTCAATATTTAACACAAAACAATAAAAAAATATGAACAAACAGTCGATCAAACTCATCTATCCATCTATCCATCTATCCATCTATCCATCTATCTATCCATCCATCCATCCATCACTCCATCACTCCATCACTCCATCCATCCATGTATAACACAGGCCTAAAAACATTCACTTTTTCAAACAAAAACTTTTTTTTTTTTAACAAAAAGTTGTTTAAACTCATGTATCTATATATTCATCTATTCATCTATCTATCTATTTATCTATCTATCCATCCATCCATCCATCCATCCATCCATCACTCCATCACTCCATCCATCCATGTATAACACAGGCCTAAAAACATTCACTTTTTCAAACAAAAACATATTTTTTTTAACAAAAAGTGGTTTAAACTCATGTATCTATATATTCATCTATTCATCTATCTATCCATCCATCCATCCATCCATCCATCACTCCATCACTCCATCCATCAATGTAACACAGGCCTAAAAAACATTCACTTTTTCAAACAAAAACATTTTTTTTAACAAAAACATTTTTTTTAACAAAAAGTTGTTTCAACTCATGTACCTATCTATCCATCCATCCATCCATCCATCCATCCATCCATCCATCCATCCATCCATCCATCCATCCATCCATCCATCCATCACTCCATCCATCAATCTATCTATAGAAATAGACACTTACCTGTCAGCATTGGTGCTGTTTCAGCACTCGTGCTGATATGCACGGCAAATGCAACCATTTTGCATTGACAGGTGAACAGCTGGGGGAAAACTCAAGTTCAGTTTGCGTCAGGGCGTCTGCATGGATGCAGGGTCAAAGGCCAAAGGCCTGGCACGCTACCTCACCTAACCAGCTAAACCTACCCACCACCTGCACAAAAAAACAGAAAACAAAACCAAAAAACACTGACCACTGGCGGGACCTACACAGACCCTACCCAAAATATACCAGGATAGACCACCCCTATATAAAATAACCCTAGATACAACAGCAATTTATAAAATAGACCCCTGTTAAAAAAAAACAAATCTAAAAAATAAAGTGCAGTACCGTGTCTACACACCTGGTGGCGCTAGAGGCGCACCAAACCACCACCAGTCGACTAGCCATACATCAATTACTATATAAACCAAGTTTCGTACAGATAAAACACACCGTTGCAGATATATGGACAGTTAAGATTCGGCCAATCAGATGCCCTTTATGCAAATGAGGGTGGTTACTAATGAGGGTGAAAGTCGTTTTTACCTCCCTACCTATATGCCATTTTAACCCTAACCTAACCATAGCCTCAAACTAACCCTAAACCCAAACTAACCATTAGTCCAAAGACTACTTTCAATATTTAACACAAAACAATAAAAAAATATGAACAAACAGTCGATCAAACTCATCTATCCATCTATCCATCTATCCATCTATCCATCTATCTATCCATCCATCCATCCATCACTCCATCACTCCATCACTCCATCCATCCATGTATAACACAGGCCTAAAAACATTCACTTTTTCAAACAAAAACTTTTTTTTTTTTAACAAAAAGTTGTTTAAACTCATGTATCTATATATTCATCTATTCATCTATCTATCTATTTATCTATCTATCCATCCATCCATCCATCCATCCATCCATCACTCCATCACTCCATCCATCCATGTATAACACAGGCCTAAAAACATTCACTTTTTCAAACAAAAACATATTTTTTTTAACAAAAAGTGGTTTAAACTCATGTATCTATATATTCATCTATTCATCTATCTATCCATCCATCCATCCATCCATCCATCACTCCATCACTCCATCCATCAATGTAACACAGGCCTAAAAAACATTCACTTTTTCAAACAAAAACATTTTTTTTAACAAAAACATTTTTTTTAACAAAAAGTTGTTTCAACTCATGTACCTATCTATCCATCCATCCATCCATCCATCCATCCATCCATCCATCCATCCATCCATCCATCCATCCATCCATCCATCCATCCATCACTCCATCCATCAATCTATCTATAGAAATAGACACTTACCTGTCAGCATTGGTGCTGTTTCAGCACTCGTGCTGATATGCACGGCAAATGCAACCATTTTGCATTGACAGGTGAACAGCTGGGGGAAAACTCAAGTTCAGTTTGCGTCAGGGCGTCTGCATGGATGCAGGGTCAAAGGCCAAAGGCCTGGCACGCTACCTCACCTAACCAGCTAAACCTACCCACCACCTGCACAAAAAAACAGAAAACAAAACCAAAAAACACTGACCACTGGCGGGACCTACACAGACCCTACCCAAAATATACCAGGATAGACCACCCCTATATAAAATAACCCTAGATACAACAGCAATTTATAAAATAGACCCCTGTTAAAAAAAAACAAATCTAAAAAATAAAGTGCAGTACCGTGTCTACACACCTGGTGGCGCTAGAGGCGCACCAAACCACCACCAGTCGACTAGCCATACATCAATTACTATATAAACCAAGTTTCGTACAGATAAAACACACCGTTGCAGATATATGGACAGTTAAGATTCGGCCAATCAGATGCCCTTTATGCAAATGAGGGTGGTTACTAATGAGGGTGAAAGTCGTTTTTACCTCCCTACCTAACCCTAACCCTAACCTAACCCTAACCCTAACCCTAAACTCTGACTCTTGGCGGCCAGTAGAACACGGGCCAGTGCACAGCCGTTTTCGAATCCTTCGGGATTCGGATCCTGGATTTCCTTCACCTAACCGAGCCCGCGCCGTGAACTCTGGACCTCGAGTTCCCTGCATTCGCCTGGATTATGCACAAAGGTGCCTACTTACCTGTTGCAAGTGCCTGCCGATCGACGATGTTCGATGAAGTCCCTGTAAAAAATTAAAAGACAACAAAACAGTTTATTAGTGTGTGAAAAGTATAATTTATGAAGCATCATACAATGCTGAAGGTGGTTATCGGTTTCAGGGGGGAGGAGCCCCGCCCTCCAAGCACATATAAGCTGGAGTAACCGGGTCAATAATTCATTTGTCATTTGAAGTCGCCTGATGAGAACTGTGGGGAGGTTCGAAACGCGTCGCGAGGTACCTAAATGACACAAATATAATGTTTGAAAATAAACAGCCGGCATTATTTGGTGTGGTAATGCGTCTGAGCGCAATGTTTATATATTTTTCCTCCGTCCATATAGACGTTGAGATGTTTGATTCTAATTGAGTATGCTCCTTACCAGCATCTAAACCTAAACCTACCATTTGTAATTTTCACAGACCCCTATTCTATACAGCCCTTATTATTCTAGCCCGGGTTTGGTGTAGCCCGCGTGGCTTTGGCTGGGCTGGGGGATTTTTTACAGGTCCTGAAAAATATTTTAGACTGGCGTTGGCTTTCTTCGGGGAAGTGTTGGCTGTTGTGTGTGATTTGAGTGCGTGTTTGTGGACTCTTGGCGGCCAGTAGAACACGGGCCAGTGCACAGCCGTTTTCGAATCCTTCGGGATTCGGATCCTGGATTTCCTTCACCTAACCGAGCCCGCGCCGTGAACTCTGGACCTCGAGTTCCCTGCATTCGCCTGGATTATGCACAAAGGTGCCTACTTACCTGTTGCAAGTGCCTGCCGATCGACGATGTTCGATGAAGTCCCTGTAAAAAATTAAAAGACAACAAAACAGTTTATTAGTGTGTGAAAAGTATAATTTATGAAGCATCATACAATGCTGAAGGTGGTTATCGGTTTCAGGGGGGAGGAGCCCCGCCCTCCAAGCACATATAAGCTGGAGTAACCGGGTCAATAATTCATTTGTCATTTGAAGTCGCCTGATGAGAACTGTGGGGAGGTTCGAAACGCGTCGCGAGGTACCTAAATGACACAAATATAATGTTTGAAAATAAACAGCCGGCATTATTTGGTGTGGTAATGCGTCTGAGCGCAATGTTTATATATTTTTCCTCCGTCCATATAGACGTTGAGATGTTTGATTCTAATTGAGTATGCTCCTTACCAGCATCTAAACCTAAACCTACCATTTGTAATTTTCACAGACCCCTATTCTATACAGCCCTTATTATTCTAGCCCGGGTTTGGTGTAGCCCGCGTGGCTTTGGCTGGGCTGGGGGATTTTTTACAGGTCCTGAAAAATATTTTAGACTGGCGTTGGCTTTCTTCGGGGAAGTGTTGGCTGTTGTGTGTGATTTGAGTGCGTGTTTGTGGACTCTTGGCGGCCAGTAGAACACGGGCCAGTGCACAGCCGTTTTCGAATCCTTCGGGATTCGGATCCTGGATTTCCTTCACCTAACCCTAACCCTAACCCTAACCCTAACCCTAACCCTAAACCCAAACTAACCATTAGTCCAAAGACTACTTTCAATATTTAACACAAAACAATAAAAAAATATGAACAAACAGTCGATCAAACTCATCTATCCATCTATCCATCTATCCATCTATCCATCTATCTATCCATCCATCCATCCATCACTCCATCACTCCATCACTCCATCCATCCATGTATAACACAGGCCTAAAAACATTCACTTTTTCAAACAAAAACTTTTTTTTTTTAACAAAAAGTTGTTTAAACTCATGTATCTATATATTCATCTATTCATCTATCTATCTATTTATCTATCTATCCATCCATCCATCCATCCATCCATCACTCCATCCATCCATGTATAACACAGGCCTAAAAACATTCACTTTTTCAAACAAAAACATATTTTTTTTAACAAAAAGTGGTTTAAACTCATGTATCTATATATTCATCTATTCATCTATCTATCCATCCATCCATCCATCCATCCATCACTCCATCACTCCATCCATCAATGTAACACAGGCCTAAAAAACATTCACTTTTTCAAACAAAAACATTTTTTTTAACAAAAACATTTTTTTTAACAAAAAGTTGTTTCAACTCATGTACCTATCTATCCATCCATCCATCCATCCATCCATCCATCACTCCATCCATCAATCTATCTATAGAAATAGACACTTACCTGTCAGCATTGGTGCTGTTTCAGCACTCGTGCTGATATGCACGGCAAATGCAACCATTTTGCATTGACAGGTGAACAGCTGGGGGAAAACTCAAGTTCAGTTTGCGTCAGGGCGTCTGCATGGATGCAGGGTCAAAGGCCAAAGGCCTGGCACGCTACCTCACCTAACCAGCTAAACCTACCCACCACCTGCACAAAAAAACAGAAAACAAAACCAAAAAACACTGACCACTGGCGGGACCTACACAGACCCTACCCAAAATATACCAGGATAGACCACCCCTATATAAAATAACCCTAGATACAACAGCAATTTATAAAATAGACCCCTGTTAAAAAAAAACAAATCTAAAAAATAAAGTGCAGTACCGTGTCTACACACCTGGTGGCGCTAGAGGCGCACCAAACCACCACCAGTCGACTAGCCATACATCAATTACTATATAAACCAAGTTTCGTACAGATAAAACACACCGTTGCAGATATATGGACAGTTAAGATTCGGCCAATCAGATGCCCTTTATGCAAATGAGGGTGGTTACTAATGAGGGTGAAAGTCGTTTTTACCTCCCTACCTAACCCTAACCCTAACCTAACCCTAACCCTAACCCTAAACTCTGACTCTTGGCGGCCAGTAGAACACGGGCCAGTGCACAGCCGTTTTCGAATCCTTCGGGATTCGGATCCTGGATTTCCTTCACCTAACCGAGCCCGCGCCGTGAACTCTGGACCTCGAGTTCCCTGCATTCGCCTGGATTATGCACAAAGGTGCCTACTTACCTGTTGCAAGTGCCTGCCGATCGACGATGTTCGATGAAGTCCCTGTAAAAAATTAAAAGACAACAAAACAGTTTATTAGTGTGTGAAAAGTATAATTTATGAAGCATCATACAATGCTGAAGGTGGTTATCGGTTTCAGGGGGGAGGAGCCCCGCCCTCCAAGCACATATAAGCTGGAGTAACCGGGTCAATAATTCATTTGTCATTTGAAGTCGCCTGATGAGAACTGTGGGGAGGTTCGAAACGCGTCGCGAGGTACCTAAATGACACAAATATAATGTTTGAAAATAAACAGCCGGCATTATTTGGTGTGGTAATGCGTCTGAGCGCAATGTTTATATATTTTTCCTCCGTCCATATAGACGTTGAGATGTTTGATTCTAATTGAGTATGCTCCTTACCAGCATCTAAACCTAAACCTACCATTTGTAATTTTCACAGACCCCTATTCTATACAGCCCTTATTATTCTAGCCCGGGTTTGGTGTAGCCCGCGTGGCTTTGGCTGGGCTGGGGGATTTTTTACAGGTCCTGAAAAATATTTTAGACTGGCGTTGGCTTTCTTCGGGGAAGTGTTGGCTGTTGTGTGTGATTTGAGTGCGTGTTTGTGGACTCTTGGCGGCCAGTAGAACACGGGCCAGTGCACAGCCGTTTTCGAATCCTTCGGGATTCGGATCCTGGATTTCCTTCACCTAACCGAGCCCGCGCCGTGAACTCTGGACCTCGAGTTCCCTGCATTCGCCTGGATTATGCACAAAGGTGCCTACTTACCTGTTGCAAGTGCCTGCCGATCGACGATGTTCGATGAAGTCCCTGTAAAAAATTAAAAGACAACAAAACAGTTTATTAGTGTGTGAAAAGTATAATTTATGAAGCATCATACAATGCTGAAGGTGGTTATCGGTTTCAGGGGGGAGGAGCCCCGCCCTCCAAGCACATATAAGCTGGAGTAACCGGGTCAATAATTCATTTGTCATTTGAAGTCGCCTGATGAGAACTGTGGGGAGGTTCGAAACGCGTCGCGAGGTACCTAAATGACACAAATATAATGTTTGAAAATAAACAGCCGGCATTATTTGGTGTGGTAATGCGTCTGAGCGCAATGTTTATATATTTTTCCTCCGTCCATATAGACGTTGAGATGTTTGATTCTAATTGAGTATGCTCCTTACCAGCATCTAAACCTAAACCTACCATTTGTAATTTTCACAGACCCCTATTCTATACAGCCCTTATTATTCTAGCCCGGGTTTGGTGTAGCCCGCGTGGCTTTGGCTGGGCTGGGGGATTTTTTACAGGTCCTGAAAAATATTTTAGACTGGCGTTGGCTTTCTTCGGGGAAGTGTTGGCTGTTGTGTGTGATTTGAGTGCGTGTTTGTGGACTCTTGGCGGCCAGTAGAACACGGGCCAGTGCACAGCCGTTTTCGAATCCTTCGGGATTCGGATCCTGGATTTCCTTCACCTAACCCTAACCCTAACCCTAACCCTAACCCTAACCCTAAACCCAAACTAACCATTAGTCCAAAGACTACTTTCAATATTTAACACAAAACAATAAAAAAATATGAACAAACAGTCGATCAAACTCATCTATCCATCTATCCATCTATCCATCTATCCATCTATCTATCCATCCATCCATCCATCACTCCATCACTCCATCACTCCATCCATCCATGTATAACACAGGCCTAAAAACATTCACTTTTTCAAACAAAAACTTTTTTTTTTTAACAAAAAGTTGTTTAAACTCATGTATCTATATATTCATCTATTCATCTATCTATCTATTTATCTATCTATCCATCCATCCATCCATCCATCCATCACTCCATCCATCCATGTATAACACAGGCCTAAAAACATTCACTTTTTCAAACAAAAACATATTTTTTTTAACAAAAAGTGGTTTAAACTCATGTATCTATATATTCATCTATTCATCTATCTATCCATCCATCCATCCATCCATCCATCACTCCATCACTCCATCCATCAATGTAACACAGGCCTAAAAAACATTCACTTTTTCAAACAAAAACATTTTTTTTAACAAAAACATTTTTTTTAACAAAAAGTTGTTTCAACTCATGTACCTATCTATCCATCCATCCATCCATCCATCCATCCATCACTCCATCCATCAATCTATCTATAGAAATAGACACTTACCTGTCAGCATTGGTGCTGTTTCAGCACTCGTGCTGATATGCACGGCAAATGCAACCATTTTGCATTGACAGGTGAACAGCTGGGGGAAAACTCAAGTTCAGTTTGCGTCAGGGCGTCTGCATGGATGCAGGGTCAAAGGCCAAAGGCCTGGCACGCTACCTCACCTAACCAGCTAAACCTACCCACCACCTGCACAAAAAAACAGAAAACAAAACCAAAAAACACTGACCACTGGCGGGACCTACACAGACCCTACCCAAAATATACCAGGATAGACCACCCCTATATAAAATAACCCTAGATACAACAGCAATTTATAAAATAGACCCCTGTTAAAAAAAAACAAATCTAAAAAATAAAGTGCAGTACCGTGTCTACACACCTGGTGGCGCTAGAGGCGCACCAAACCACCACCAGTCGACTAGCCATACATCAATTACTATATAAACCAAGTTTCGTACAGATAAAACACACCGTTGCAGATATATGGACAGTTAAGATTCGGCCAATCAGATGCCCTTTATGCAAATGAGGGTGGTTACTAATGAGGGTGAAAGTCGTTTTTACCTCCCTACCTAACCCTAACCCTAACCTAACCCTAACCCTAACCCTAAACTCTGACTCTTGGCGGCCAGTAGAACACGGGCCAGTGCACAGCCGTTTTCGAATCCTTCGGGATTCGGATCCTGGATTTCCTTCACCTAACCGAGCCCGCGCCGTGAACTCTGGACCTCGAGTTCCCTGCATTCGCCTGGATTATGCACAAAGGTGCCTACTTACCTGTTGCAAGTGCCTGCCGATCGACGATGTTCGATGAAGTCCCTGTAAAAAATTAAAAGACAACAAAACAGTTTATTAGTGTGTGAAAAGTATAATTTATGAAGCATCATACAATGCTGAAGGTGGTTATCGGTTTCAGGGGGGAGGAGCCCCGCCCTCCAAGCACATATAAGCTGGAGTAACCGGGTCAATAATTCATTTGTCATTTGAAGTCGCCTGATGAGAACTGTGGGGAGGTTCGAAACGCGTCGCGAGGTACCTAAATGACACAAATATAATGTTTGAAAATAAACAGCCGGCATTATTTGGTGTGGTAATGCGTCTGAGCGCAATGTTTATATATTTTTCCTCCGTCCATATAGACGTTGAGATGTTTGATTCTAATTGAGTATGCTCCTTACCAGCATCTAAACCTAAACCTACCATTTGTAATTTTCACAGACCCCTATTCTATACAGCCCTTATTATTCTAGCCCGGGTTTGGTGTAGCCCGCGTGGCTTTGGCTGGGCTGGGGGATTTTTTACAGGTCCTGAAAAATATTTTAGACTGGCGTTGGCTTTCTTCGGGGAAGTGTTGGCTGTTGTGTGTGATTTGAGTGCGTGTTTGTGGACTCTTGGCGGCCAGTAGAACACGGGCCAGTGCACAGCCGTTTTCGAATCCTTCGGGATTCGGATCCTGGATTTCCTTCACCTAACCGAGCCCGCGCCGTGAACTCTGGACCTCGAGTTCCCTGCATTCGCCTGGATTATGCACAAAGGTGCCTACTTACCTGTTGCAAGTGCCTGCCGATCGACGATGTTCGATGAAGTCCCTGTAAAAAATTAAAAGACAACAAAACAGTTTATTAGTGTGTGAAAAGTATAATTTATGAAGCATCATACAATGCTGAAGGTGGTTATCGGTTTCAGGGGGGAGGAGCCCCGCCCTCCAAGCACATATAAGCTGGAGTAACCGGGTCAATAATTCATTTGTCATTTGAAGTCGCCTGATGAGAACTGTGGGGAGGTTCGAAACGCGTCGCGAGGTACCTAAATGACACAAATATAATGTTTGAAAATAAACAGCCGGCATTATTTGGTGTGGTAATGCGTCTGAGCGCAATGTTTATATATTTTTCCTCCGTCCATATAGACGTTGAGATGTTTGATTCTAATTGAGTATGCTCCTTACCAGCATCTAAACCTAAACCTACCATTTGTAATTTTCACAGACCCCTATTCTATACAGCCCTTATTATTCTAGCCCGGGTTTGGTGTAGCCCGCGTGGCTTTGGCTGGGCTGGGGGATTTTTTACAGGTCCTGAAAAATATTTTAGACTGGCGTTGGCTTTCTTCGGGGAAGTGTTGGCTGTTGTGTGTGATTTGAGTGCGTGTTTGTGGACTCTTGGCGGCCAGTAGAACACGGGCCAGTGCACAGCCGTTTTCGAATCCTTCGGGATTCGGATCCTGGATTTCCTTCACCTAACCCTAACCCTAACCCTAACCCTAACCCTAACCCTAAACCCAAACTAACCATTAGTCCAAAGACTACTTTCAATATTTAACACAAAACAATAAAAAAATATGAACAAACAGTCGATCAAACTCATCTATCCATCTATCCATCTATCCATCTATCCATCTATCTATCCATCCATCCATCCATCACTCCATCACTCCATCACTCCATCCATCCATGTATAACACAGGCCTAAAAACATTCACTTTTTCAAACAAAAACTTTTTTTTTTTAACAAAAAGTTGTTTAAACTCATGTATCTATATATTCATCTATTCATCTATCTATCTATTTATCTATCTATCCATCCATCCATCCATCCATCCATCACTCCATCCATCCATGTATAACACAGGCCTAAAAACATTCACTTTTTCAAACAAAAACATATTTTTTTTAACAAAAAGTGGTTTAAACTCATGTATCTATATATTCATCTATTCATCTATCTATCCATCCATCCATCCATCCATCCATCACTCCATCACTCCATCCATCAATGTAACACAGGCCTAAAAAACATTCACTTTTTCAAACAAAAACATTTTTTTTAACAAAAACATTTTTTTTAACAAAAAGTTGTTTCAACTCATGTACCTATCTATCCATCCATCCATCCATCCATCCATCCATCACTCCATCCATCAATCTATCTATAGAAATAGACACTTACCTGTCAGCATTGGTGCTGTTTCAGCACTCGTGCTGATATGCACGGCAAATGCAACCATTTTGCATTGACAGGTGAACAGCTGGGGGAAAACTCAAGTTCAGTTTGCGTCAGGGCGTCTGCATGGATGCAGGGTCAAAGGCCAAAGGCCTGGCACGCTACCTCACCTAACCAGCTAAACCTACCCACCACCTGCACAAAAAAACAGAAAACAAAACCAAAAAACACTGACCACTGGCGGGACCTACACAGACCCTACCCAAAATATACCAGGATAGACCACCCCTATATAAAATAACCCTAGATACAACAGCAATTTATAAAATAGACCCCTGTTAAAAAAAAACAAATCTAAAAAATAAAGTGCAGTACCGTGTCTACACACCTGGTGGCGCTAGAGGCGCACCAAACCACCACCAGTCGACTAGCCATACATCAATTACTATATAAACCAAGTTTCGTACAGATAAAACACACCGTTGCAGATATATGGACAGTTAAGATTCGGCCAATCAGATGCCCTTTATGCAAATGAGGGTGGTTACTAATGAGGGTGAAAGTCGTTTTTACCTCCCTACCTAACCCTAACCCTAACCTAACCCTAACCCTAACCCTAAACTCTGACTCTTGGCGGCCAGTAGAACACGGGCCAGTGCACAGCCGTTTTCGAATCCTTCGGGATTCGGATCCTGGATTTCCTTCACCTAACCGAGCCCGCGCCGTGAACTCTGGACCTCGAGTTCCCTGCATTCGCCTGGATTATGCACAAAGGTGCCTACTTACCTGTTGCAAGTGCCTGCCGATCGACGATGTTCGATGAAGTCCCTGTAAAAAATTAAAAGACAACAAAACAGTTTATTAGTGTGTGAAAAGTATAATTTATGAAGCATCATACAATGCTGAAGGTGGTTATCGGTTTCAGGGGGGAGGAGCCCCGCCCTCCAAGCACATATAAGCTGGAGTAACCGGGTCAATAATTCATTTGTCATTTGAAGTCGCCTGATGAGAACTGTGGGGAGGTTCGAAACGCGTCGCGAGGTACCTAAATGACACAAATATAATGTTTGAAAATAAACAGCCGGCATTATTTGGTGTGGTAATGCGTCTGAGCGCAATGTTTATATATTTTTCCTCCGTCCATATAGACGTTGAGATGTTTGATTCTAATTGAGTATGCTCCTTACCAGCATCTAAACCTAAACCTACCATTTGTAATTTTCACAGACCCCTATTCTATACAGCCCTTA
Organism: Leuciscus leuciscus; assembly: GCF_965113295.1. Classification (NCBI taxonomy): domain Eukaryota; kingdom Metazoa; phylum Chordata; class Actinopteri; order Cypriniformes; family Leuciscidae; genus Leuciscus; species Leuciscus leuciscus. The sequence continues at coordinate 123,718 of NW_028118526.1, forward strand.
TTATTCTAGCCCGGGTTTGGTGTAGCCCGCGTGGCTTTGGCTGGGCTGGGGGATTTTTTACAGGTCCTGAAAAATATTTTAGACTGGCGTTGGCTTTCTTCGGGGAAGTGTTGGCTGTTGTGTGTGATTTGAGTGCGTGTTTGTGGACTCTTGGCGGCCAGTAGAACACGGGCCAGTGCACAGCCGTTTTCGAATCCTTCGGGATTCGGATCCTGGATTTCCTTCACCTAACCGAGCCCGCGCCGTGAACTCTGGACCTCGAGTTCCCTGCATTCGCCTGGATTATGCACAAAGGTGCCTACTTACCTGTTGCAAGTGCCTGCCGATCGACGATGTTCGATGAAGTCCCTGTAAAAAATTAAAAGACAACAAAACAGTTTATTAGTGTGTGAAAAGTATAATTTATGAAGCATCATACAATGCTGAAGGTGGTTATCGGTTTCAGGGGGGAGGAGCCCCGCCCTCCAAGCACATATAAGCTGGAGTAACCGGGTCAATAATTCATTTGTCATTTGAAGTCGCCTGATGAGAACTGTGGGGAGGTTCGAAACGCGTCGCGAGGTACCTAAATGACACAAATATAATGTTTGAAAATAAACAGCCGGCATTATTTGGTGTGGTAATGCGTCTGAGCGCAATGTTTATATATTTTTCCTCCGTCCATATAGACGTTGAGATGTTTGATTCTAATTGAGTATGCTCCTTACCAGCATCTAAACCTAAACCTACCATTTGTAATTTTCACAGACCCCTATTCTATACAGCCCTTATTATTCTAGCCCGGGTTTGGTGTAGCCCGCGTGGCTTTGGCTGGGCTGGGGGATTTTTTACAGGTCCTGAAAAATATTTTAGACTGGCGTTGGCTTTCTTCGGGGAAGTGTTGGCTGTTGTGTGTGATTTGAGTGCGTGTTTGTGGACTCTTGGCGGCCAGTAGAACACGGGCCAGTGCACAGCCGTTTTCGAATCCTTCGGGATTCGGATCCTGGATTTCCTTCACCTAACCGAGCCCGCGCCGTGAACTCTGGACCTCGAGTTCCCTGCATTCGCCTGGATTATGCACAAAGGTGCCTACTTACCTGTTGCAAGTGCCTGCCGATCGACGATGTTCGATGAAGTCCCTGTAAAAAATTAAAAGACAACAAAACAGTTTATTAGTGTGTGAAAAGTATAATTTATGAAGCATCATACAATGCTGAAGGTGGTTATCGGTTTCAGGGGGGAGGAGCCCCGCCCTCCAAGCACATATAAGCTGGAGTAACCGGGTCAATAATTCATTTGTCATTTGAAGTCGCCTGATGAGAACTGTGGGGAGGTTCGAAACGCGTCGCGAGGTACCTAAATGACACAAATATAATGTTTGAAAATAAACAGCCGGCATTATTTGGTGTGGTAATGCGTCTGAGCGCAATGTTTATATATTTTTCCTCCGTCCATATAGACGTTGAGATGTTTGATTCTAATTGAGTATGCTCCTTACCAGCATCTAAACCTAAACCTACCATTTGTAATTTTCACAGACCCCTATTCTATACAGCCCTTATTATTCTAGCCCGGGTTTGGTGTAGCCCGCGTGGCTTTGGCTGGGCTGGGGGATTTTTTACAGGTCCTGAAAAATATTTTAGACTGGCGTTGGCTTTCTTCGGGGAAGTGTTGGCTGTTGTGTGTGATTTGAGTGCGTGTTTGTGGACTCTTGGCGGCCAGTAGAACACGGGCCAGTGCACAGCCGTTTTCGAATCCTTCGGGATTCGGATCCTGGATTTCCTTCACCTAACCGAGCCCGCGCCGTGAACTCTGGACCTCGAGTTCCCTGCATTCGCCTGGATTATGCACAAAGGTGCCTACTTACCTGTTGCAAGTGCCTGCCGATCGACGATGTTCGATGAAGTCCCTGTAAAAAATTAAAAGACAACAAAACAGTTTATTAGTGTGTGAAAAGTATAATTTATGAAGCATCATACAATGCTGAAGGTGGTTATCGGTTTCAGGGGGGAGGAGCCCCGCCCTCCAAGCACATATAAGCTGGAGTAACCGGGTCAATAATTCATTTGTCATTTGAAGTCGCCTGATGAGAACTGTGGGGAGGTTCGAAACGCGTCGCGAGGTACCTAAATGACACAAATATAATGTTTGAAAATAAACAGCCGGCATTATTTGGTGTGGTAATGCGTCTGAGCGCAATGTTTATATATTTTTCCTCCGTCCATATAGACGTTGAGATGTTTGATTCTAATTGAGTATGCTCCTTACCAGCATCTAAACCTAAACCTACCATTTGTAATTTTCACAGACCCCTATTCTATACAGCCCTTATTATTCTAGCCCGGGTTTGGTGTAGCCCGCGTGGCTTTGGCTGGGCTGGGGGATTTTTTACAGGTCCTGAAAAATATTTTAGACTGGCGTTGGCTTTCTTCGGGGAAGTGTTGGCTGTTGTGTGTGATTTGAGTGCGTGTTTGTGGACTCTTGGCGGCCAGTAGAACACGGGCCAGTGCACAGCCGTTTTCGAATCCTTCGGGATTCGGATCCTGGATTTCCTTCACCTAACCGAGCCCGCGCCGTGAACTCTGGACCTCGAGTTCCCTGCATTCGCCTGGATTATGCACAAAGGTGCCTACTTACCTGTTGCAAGTGCCTGCCGATCGACGATGTTCGATGAAGTCCCTGTAAAAAATTAAAAGACAACAAAACAGTTTATTAGTGTGTGAAAAGTATAATTTATGAAGCATCATACAATGCTGAAGGTGGTTATCGGTTTCAGGGGGGAGGAGCCCCGCCCTCCAAGCACATATAAGCTGGAGTAACCGGGTCAATAATTCATTTGTCATTTGAAGTCGCCTGATGAGAACTGTGGGGAGGTTCGAAACGCGTCGCGAGGTACCTAAATGACACAAATATAATGTTTGAAAATAAACAGCCGGCATTATTTGGTGTGGTAATGCGTCTGAGCGCAATGTTTATATATTTTTCCTCCGTCCATATAGACGTTGAGATGTTTGATTCTAATTGAGTATGCTCCTTACCAGCATCTAAACCTAAACCTACCATTTGTAATTTTCACAGACCCCCATTCTATACAGCCCTTATTATTCTAGCCCGGGTTTGGTGTAGCCCGCGTGGCTTTGGCTGGGCTGGGGGATTTTTTACAGGTCCTGAAAAATATTTTAGACTGGCGTTGGCTTTCTTCGGGGAAGTGTTGGCTGTTGTGTGTGATTTGAGTGCGTGTTTGTGGACTCTTGGCGGCCAGTAGAACACGGGCCAGTGCACAGCCGTTTTCGAATCCTTCGGGATTCGGATCCTGGATTTCCTTCACCTAACCGAGCCCGCGCCGTGAACTCTGGACCTCGAGTTCCCTGCATTCGCCTGGATTATGCACAAAGGTGCCTACTTACCTGTTGCAAGTGCCTGCCGATCGACGATGTTCGATGAAGTCCCTGTAAAAAATTAAAAGACAACAAAACAGTTTATTAGTGTGTGAAAAGTATAATTTATGAAGCATCATACAATGCTGAAGGTGGTTATCGGTTTCAGGGGGGAGGAGCCCCGCCCTCCAAGCACATATAAGCTGGAGTAACCGGGTCAATAATTCATTTGTCATTTGAAGTCGCCTGATGAGAACTGTGGGGAGGTTCGAAACGCGTCGCGAGGTACCTAAATGACACAAATATAATGTTTGAAAATAAACAGCCGGCATTATTTGGTGTGGTAATGCGTCTGAGCGCAATGTTTATATATTTTTCCTCCGTCCATATAGACGTTGAGATGTTTGATTCTAATTGAGTATGCTCCTTACCAGCATCTAAACCTAAACCTACCATTTGTAATTTTCACAGACCCCTATTCTATACAGCCCTTATTATTCTAGCCCGGGTTTGGTGTAGCCCGCGTGGCTTTGGCTGGGCTGGGGGATTTTTTACAGGTCCTGAAAAATATTTTAGACTGGCGTTGGCTTTCTTCGGGGAAGTGTTGGCTGTTGTGTGTGATTTGAGTGCGTGTTTGTGGACTCTTGGCGGCCAGTAGAACACGGGCCAGTGCACAGCCGTTTTCGAATCCTTCGGGATTCGGATCCTGGATTTCCTTCACCTAACCGAGCCCGCGCCGTGAACTCTGGACCTCGAGTTCCCTGCATTCGCCTGGATTATGCACAAAGGTGCCTACTTACCTGTTGCAAGTGCCTGCCGATCGACGATGTTCGATGAAGTCCCTGTAAAAAATTAAAAGACAACAAAACAGTTTATTAGTGTGTGAAAAGTATAATTTATGAAGCATCATACAATGCTGAAGGTGGTTATCGGTTTCAGGGGGGAGGAGCCCCGCCCTCCAAGCACATATAAGCTGGAGTAACCGGGTCAATAATTCATTTGTCATTTGAAGTCGCCTGATGAGAACTGTGGGGAGGTTCGAAACGCGTCGCGAGGTACCTAAATGACACAAATATAATGTTTGAAAATAAACAGCCGGCATTATTTGGTGTGGTAATGCGTCTGAGCGCAATGTTTATATATTTTTCCTCCGTCCATATAGACGTTGAGATGTTTGATTCTAATTGAGTATGCTCCTTACCAGCATCTAAACCTAAACCTACCATTTGTAATTTTCACAGACCCCTATTCTATACAGCCCTTATTATTCTAGCCCGGGTTTGGTGTAGCCCGCGTGGCTTTGGCTGGGCTGGGGGATTTTTTACAGGTCCTGAAAAATATTTTAGACTGGCGTTGGCTTTCTTCGGGGAAGTGTTGGCTGTTGTGTGTGATTTGAGTGCGTGTTTGTGGACTCTTGGCGGCCAGTAGAACACGGGCCAGTGCACAGCCGTTTTCGAATCCTTCGGGATTCGGATCCTGGATTTCCTTCACCTAACCCTAACCCTAACCCTAACCCTAACCCTAACCCTAAACCCAAACTAACCATTAGTCCAAAGACTACTTTCAATATTTAACACAAAACAATAAAAAAATATGAACAAACAGTCGATCAAACTCATCTATCCATCTATCCATCTATCCATCTATCCATCTATCTATCCATCCATCCATCCATCACTCCATCACTCCATCACTCCATCCATCCATGTATAACACAGGCCTAAAAACATTCACTTTTTCAAACAAAAACTTTTTTTTTTTAACAAAAAGTTGTTTAAACTCATGTATCTATATATTCATCTATTCATCTATCTATCTATTTATCTATCTATCCATCCATCCATCCATCCATCCATCACTCCATCCATCCATGTATAACACAGGCCTAAAAACATTCACTTTTTCAAACAAAAACATATTTTTTTTAACAAAAAGTGGTTTAAACTCATGTATCTATATATTCATCTATTCATCTATCTATCCATCCATCCATCCATCCATCCATCACTCCATCACTCCATCCATCAATGTAACACAGGCCTAAAAAACATTCACTTTTTCAAACAAAAACATTTTTTTTAACAAAAACATTTTTTTTAACAAAAAGTTGTTTCAACTCATGTACCTATCTATCCATCCATCCATCCATCCATCCATCCATCACTCCATCCATCAATCTATCTATAGAAATAGACACTTACCTGTCAGCATTGGTGCTGTTTCAGCACTCGTGCTGATATGCACGGCAAATGCAACCATTTTGCATTGACAGGTGAACAGCTGGGGGAAAACTCAAGTTCAGTTTGCGTCAGGGCGTCTGCATGGATGCAGGGTCAAAGGCCAAAGGCCTGGCACGCTACCTCACCTAACCAGCTAAACCTACCCACCACCTGCACAAAAAAACAGAAAACAAAACCAAAAAACACTGACCACTGGCGGGACCTACACAGACCCTACCCAAAATATACCAGGATAGACCACCCCTATATAAAATAACCCTAGATACAACAGCAATTTATAAAATAGACCCCTGTTAAAAAAAAACAAATCTAAAAAATAAAGTGCAGTACCGTGTCTACACACCTGGTGGCGCTAGAGGCGCACCAAACCACCACCAGTCGACTAGCCATACATCAATTACTATATAAACCAAGTTTCGTACAGATAAAACACACCGTTGCAGATATATGGACAGTTAAGATTCGGCCAATCAGATGCCCTTTATGCAAATGAGGGTGGTTACTAATGAGGGTGAAAGTCGTTTTTACCTCCCTACCTATATGCCATTTTAACCCTAACCTAACCATAGCCCCAAACTAACCCTAAACCCAAACTAACCATTAGTCCAAAGACTACTTTCAATATTTAACACAAAACAATAAAAAAATATGAACAAACAGTCGATCAAACTCATCTATCCATCTATCCATCTATCCATCTATCCATCTATCTATCCATCCATCCATCCATCACTCCATCACTCCATCACTCCATCCATCCATGTATAACACAGGCCTAAAAACATTCACTTTTTCAAACAAAAACTTTTTTTTTTTAACAAAAAGTTGTTTAAACTCATGTATCTATATATTCATCTATTCATCTATCTATCTATTTATCTATCTATCCATCCATCCATCCATCCATCCATCACTCCATCCATCCATGTATAACACAGGCCTAAAAACATTCACTTTTTCAAACAAAAACATATTTTTTTTAACAAAAAGTGGTTTAAACTCATGTATCTATATATTCATCTATTCATCTATCTATCCATCCATCCATCCATCCATCCATCACTCCATCACTCCATCCATCAATGTAACACAGGCCTAAAAAACATTCACTTTTTCAAACAAAAACATTTTTTTTAACAAAAACATTTTTTTTAACAAAAAGTTGTTTCAACTCATGTACCTATCTATCCATCCATCCATCCATCCATCCATCCATCACTCCATCCATCAATCTATCTATAGAAATAGACACTTACCTGTCAGCATTGGTGCTGTTTCAGCACTCGTGCTGATATGCACGGCAAATGCAACCATTTTGCATTGACAGGTGAACAGCTGGGGGAAAACTCAAGTTCAGTTTGCGTCAGGGCGTCTGCATGGATGCAGGGTCAAAGGCCAAAGGCCTGGCACGCTACCTCACCTAACCAGCTAAACCTACCCACCACCTGCACAAAAAAACAGAAAACAAAACCAAAAAACACTGACCACTGGCGGGACCTACACAGACCCTACCCAAAATATACCAGGATAGACCACCCCTATATAAAATAACCCTAGATACAACAGCAATTTATAAAATAGACCCCTGTTAAAAAAAAACAAATCTAAAAAATAAAGTGCAGTACCGTGTCTACACACCTGGTGGCGCTAGAGGCGCACCAAACCACCACCAGTCGACTAGCCATACATCAATTACTATATAAACCAAGTTTCGTACAGATAAAACACACCGTTGCAGATATATGGACAGTTAAGATTCGGCCAATCAGATGCCCTTTATGCAAATGAGGGTGGTTACTAATGAGGGTGAAAGTCGTTTTTACCTCCCTACCTATATGCCATTTTAACCCTAACCTAACCATAGCCCCAAACTAACCCTAAACCCAAACTAACCATTAGTCCAAAGACTACTTTCAATATTTAACACAAAACAATAAAAAAATATGAACAAACAGTCGATCAAACTCATCTATCCATCTATCCATCTATCCATCTATCCATCTATCTATCCATCCATCCATCCATCACTCCATCACTCCATCACTCCATCCATCCATGTATAACACAGGCCTAAAAACATTCACTTTTTCAAACAAAAACTTTTTTTTTTTAACAAAAAGTTGTTTAAACTCATGTATCTATATATTCATCTATTCATCTATCTATCTATTTATCTATCTATCCATCCATCCATCCATCCATCCATCACTCCATCCATCCATGTATAACACAGGCCTAAAAACATTCACTTTTTCAAACAAAAACATATTTTTTTTAACAAAAAGTGGTTTAAACTCATGTATCTATATATTCATCTATTCATCTATCTATCCATCCATCCATCCATCCATCCATCACTCCATCACTCCATCCATCAATGTAACACAGGCCTAAAAAACATTCACTTTTTCAAACAAAAACATTTTTTTTAACAAAAACATTTTTTTTAACAAAAAGTTGTTTCAACTCATGTACCTATCTATCCATCCATCCATCCATCCATCCATCCATCACTCCATCCATCAATCTATCTATAGAAATAGACACTTACCTGTCAGCATTGGTGCTGTTTCAGCACTCGTGCTGATATGCACGGCAAATGCAACCATTTTGCATTGACAGGTGAACAGCTGGGGGAAAACTCAAGTTCAGTTTGCGTCAGGGCGTCTGCATGGATGCAGGGTCAAAGGCCAAAGGCCTGGCACGCTACCTCACCTAACCAGCTAAACCTACCCACCACCTGCACAAAAAAACAGAAAACAAAACCAAAAAACACTGACCACTGGCGGGACCTACACAGACCCTACCCAAAATATACCAGGATAGACCACCCCTATATAAAATAACCCTAGATACAACAGCAATTTATAAAATAGACCCCTGTTAAAAAAAAACAAATCTAAAAAATAAAGTGCAGTACCGTGTCTACACACCTGGTGGCGCTAGAGGCGCACCAAACCACCACCAGTCGACTAGCCATACATCAATTACTATATAAACCAAGTTTCGTACAGATAAAACACACCGTTGCAGATATATGGACAGTTAAGATTCGGCCAATCAGATGCCCTTTATGCAAATGAGGGTGGTTACTAATGAGGTGAAAGTCGTTTTTACCTCCCTACCTATATGCCATTTTAACCCTAACCTAACCATAGCCCCAAACTAACCCTAAACCCAAACTAACCATTAGTCCAAAGACTACTTTCAATATTTAACACAAAACAATAAAAAAATATGAACAAACAGTCGATCAAACTCATCTATCCATCTATCCATCTATCCATCTATCCATCTATCTATCCATCCATCCATCCATCACTCCATCACTCCATCACTCCATCCATCCATGTATAACACAGGCCTAAAAACATTCACTTTTTCAAACAAAAACTTTTTTTTTTTTAACAAAAAGTTGTTTAAACTCATGTATCTATATATTCATCTATTCATCTATCTATCTATTTATCTATCTATCCATCCATCCATCCATCCATCCATCACTCCATCCATCCATGTATAACACAGGCCTAAAAACATTCACTTTTTCAAACAAAAACATATTTTTTTTAACAAAAAGTGGTTTAAACTCATGTATCTATATATTCATCTATTCATCTATCTATCCATCCATCCATCCATCCATCCATCACTCCATCACTCCATCCATCAATGTAACACAGGCCTAAAAAACATTCACTTTTTCAAACAAAAACATTTTTTTTAACAAAAACATTTTTTTTAACAAAAAGTTGTTTCAACTCATGTACCTATCTATCCATCCATCCATCCATCCATCCATCCATCACTCCATCCATCAATCTATCTATAGAAATAGACACTTACCTGTCAGCATTGGTGCTGTTTCAGCACTCGTGCTGATATGCACGGCAAATGCAACCATTTTGCATTGACAGGTGAACAGCTGGGGGAAAACTCAAGTTCAGTTTGCGTCAGGGCGTCTGCATGGATGCAGGGTCAAAGGCCAAAGGCCTGGCACGCTACCTCACCTAACCAGCTAAACCTACCCACCACCTGCACAAAAAAACAGAAAACAAAACCAAAAAACACTGACCACTGGCGGGACCTACACAGACCCTACCCAAAATATACCAGGATAGACCACCCCTATATAAAATAACCCTAGATACAACAGCAATTTATAAAATAGACCCCTGTTAAAAAAAAACAAATCTAAAAAATAAAGTGCAGTACCGTGTCTACACACCTGGTGGCGCTAGAGGCGCACCAAACCACCACCAGTCGACTAGCCATACATCAATTACTATATAAACCAAGTTTCGTACAGATAAAACACACCGTTGCAGATATATGGACAGTTAAGATTCGGCCAATCAGATGCCCTTTATGCAAATGAGGGTGGTTACTAATGAGGGTGAAAGTCGTTTTTACCTCCCTACCTATATGCCATTTTAACCCTAACCTAACCATAGCCCCAAACTAACCCTAAACCCAAACTAACCATTAGTCCAAAGACTACTTTCAATATTTAACACAAAACAATAAAAAAATATGAACAAACAGTCGATCAAACTCATCTATCCATCTATCCATCTATCCATCTATCCATCTATCTATCCATCCATCCATCCATCACTCCATCACTCCATCACTCCATCCATCCATGTATAACACAGGCCTAAAAACATTCACTTTTTCAAACAAAAACTTTTTTTTTTTAACAAAAAGTTGTTTAAACTCATGTATCTCACTCCATCACTCCATCCATCCATGTATAACACAGGCCTAAAAACATTCACTTTTTCAAACAAAAACATATTTTTTTTAACAAAAAGTGGTTTAAACTCATGTATCTATATATTCATCTATTCATCTATCTATCCATCCATCCATCCATCCATCCATCACTCCATCACTCCATCCATCAATGTAACACAGGCCTAAAAAACATTCACTTTTTCAAACAAAAACATTTTTTTTAACAAAAACATTTTTTTTAACAAAAAGTTGTTTCAACTCATGTACCTATCTATCCATCCATCCATCCATCCATCCATCCATCCATCCATCCATCACTCCATCCATCAATCTATCTATAGAAATAGACACTTACCTGTCAGCATTGGTGCTGTTTCAGCACTCGTGCTGATATGCACGGCAAATGCAACCATTTTGCATTGACAGGTGAACAGCTGGGGGAAAACTCAAGTTCAGTTTGCGTCAGGGCGTCTGCATGGATGCAGGGTCAAAGGCCAAAGGCCTGGCACGCTACCTCACCTAACCAGCTAAACCTACCCACCACCTGCACAAAAAAACAGAAAACAAAACCAAAAAACACTGACCACTGGCGGGACCTACACAGACCCTACCCAAAATATACCAGGATAGACCACCCCTATATAAAATAACCCTAGATACAACAGCAATTTATAAAATAGACCCCTGTTAAAAAAAAACAAATCTAAAAAATAAAGTGCAGTACCGTGTCTACACACCTGGTGGCGCTAGAGGCGCACCAAACCACCACCAGTCGACTAGCCATACATCAATTACTATATAAACCAAGTTTCGTACAGATAAAACACACCGTTGCAGATATATGGACAGTTAAGATTCGGCCAATCAGATGCCCTTTATGCAAATGAGGGTGGTTACTAATGAGGGTGAAAGTCGTTTTTACCTCCCTACCTATATGCCATTTTAACCCTAACCTAACCATAGCCTAACCTAACCATAGCCCCAAACTAACCCTAAACCCAAACTAACCATTAGTCCAAAGACTACTTTCAATATTTAACACAAAACAATAAAAAAATATGAACAAACAGTCGATCAAACTCATCTATCCATCTATCCATCTATCCATCTATCCATCTATCTATCCATCCATCCATCCATCACTCCATCACTCCATCACTCCATCCATCCATGTATAACACAGGCCTAAAAACATTCACTTTTTCAAACAAAAACTTTTTTTTTTTTAACAAAAAGTTGTTTAAACTCATGTATCTATATATTCATCTATTCATCTATCTATCTATTTATCTATCTATCCATCCATCCATCCATCCATCCATCACTCCATCCATCCACCATCCATCCATCCATCCATCCATCACTCCATCCATCCATGTATAACACAGGCCTAAAAACATTCACTTTTTCAAACAAAAACATATTTTTTTTAACAAAAAGTGGTTTAAACTCATGTATCTATATATTCATCTATTCATCTATCTATCCATCCATCCATCCATCCATCCATCACTCCATCACTCCATCCATCAATGTAACACAGGCCTAAAAAACATTCACTTTTTCAAACAAAAACATTTTTTTTAACAAAAACATTTTTTTTAACAAAAAGTTGTTTCAACTCATGTACCTATCTATCCATCCATCCATCCATCCATCCATCCATCACTCCATCCATCAATCTATCTATAGAAATAGACACTTACCTGTCAGCATTGGTGCTGTTTCAGCACTCGTGCTGATATGCACGGCAAATGCAACCATTTTGCATTGACAGGTGAACAGCTGGGGGAAAACTCAAGTTCAGTTTGCGTCAGGGCGTCTGCATGGATGCAGGGTCAAAGGCCAAAGGCCTGGCACGCTACCTCACCTAACCAGCTAAACCTACCCACCACCTGCACAAAAAAACAGAAAACAAAACCAAAAAACACTGACCACTGGCGGGACCTACACAGACCCTACCCAAAATATACCAGGATAGACCACCCCTATATAAAATAACCCTAGATACAACAGCAATTTATAAAATAGACCCCTGTTAAAAAAAAACAAATCTAAAAAATAAAGTGCAGTACCGTGTCTACACACCTGGTGGCGCTAGAGGCGCACCAAACCACCACCAGTCGACTAGCCATACATCAATTACTATATAAACCAAGTTTCGTACAGATAAAACACACCGTTGCAGATATATGGACAGTTAAGATTCGGCCAATCAGATGCCCTTTATGCAAATGAGGGTGGTTACTAATGAGGGTGAAAGTCGTTTTTACCTCCCTACCTATATGCCATTTTAACCCTAACCTAACCATAGCCTCAAACTAACCCTAAACCCAAACTAACCATTAGTCCAAAGACTACTTTCAATATTTAACACAAAACAATAAAAAAATATGAACAAACAGTCGATCAAACTCATCTATCCATCTATCCATCTATCCATCTATCTATCCATCCATCCATCCATCACTCCATCACTCCATCACTCCATCCATCCATGTATAACACAGGCCTAAAAACATTCACTTTTTCAAACAAAAACTTTTTTTTTTTTAACAAAAAGTTGTTTAAACTCATGTATCTATATATTCATCTATTCATCTATCTATCTATATCTATCTATCCATCCATCCATCCATCCATCCATCCATCACTCCATCACTCCATCCATCCATGTATAACACAGGCCTAAAAACATTCACTTTTTCAAACAAAAACATATTTTTTTTAACAAAAAGTGGTTTAAACTCATGTATCTATATATTCATCTATTCATCTATCTATCCATCCATCCATCCATCCATCCATCACTCCATCACTCCATCCATCAATGTAACACAGGCCTAAAAAACATTCACTTTTTCAAACAAAAACATTTTTTTTAACAAAAACATTTTTTTTAACAAAAAGTTGTTTCAACTCATGTACCTATCTATCCATCCATCCATCCATCCATCCATCCATCCATCCATCCATCCATCCATCCATCCATCACTCCATCCATCAATCTATCTATAGAAATAGACACTTACCTGTCAGCATTGGTGCTGTTTCAGCACTCGTGCTGATATGCACGGCAAATGCAACCATTTTGCATTGACAGGTGAACAGCTGGGGGAAAACTCAAGTTCAGTTTGCGTCAGGGCGTCTGCATGGATGCAGGGTCAAAGGCCAAAGGCCTGGCACGCTACCTCACCTAACCAGCTAAACCTACCCACCACCTGCACAAAAAAACAGAAAACAAAACCAAAAAACACTGACCACTGGCGGGACCTACACAGACCCTACCCAAAATATACCAGGATAGACCACCCCTATATAAAATAACCCTAGATACAACAGCAATTTATAAAATAGACCCCTGTTAAAAAAAAACAAATCTAAAAAATAAAGTGCAGTACCGTGTCTACACACCTGGTGGCGCTAGAGGCGCACCAAACCACCACCAGTCGACTAGCCATACATCAATTACTATATAAACCAAGTTTCGTACAGATAAAACACACCGTTGCAGATATATGGACAGTTAAGATTCGGCCAATCAGATGCCCTTTATGCAAATGAGGGTGGTTACTAATGAGGGTGAAAGTCGTTTTTACCTCCCTACCTATATGCCATTTTAACCCTAACCTAACCATAGCCTCAAACTAACCCTAAACCCAAACTAACCATTAGTCCAAAGACTACTTTCAATATTTAACACAAAACAATAAAAAAATATGAACAAACAGTCGATCAAACTCATCTATCCATCTATCCATCTATCCATCTATCCATCTATCTATCCATCCATCCATCCATCACTCCATCACTCCATCACTCCATCCATCCATGTATAACACAGGCCTAAAAACATTCACTTTTTCAAACAAAAACTTTTTTTTTTTTAACAAAAAGTTGTTTAAACTCATGTATCTATATATTCATCTATTCATCTATCTATCTATTTATCTATCTATCCATCCATCCATCCATCCATCCATCCATCACTCCATCACTCCATCCATCCATGTATAACACAGGCCTAAAAACATTCACTTTTTCAAACAAAAACATATTTTTTTTAACAAAAAGTGGTTTAAACTCATGTATCTATATATTCATCTATTCATCTATCTATCCATCCATCCATCCATCCATCCATCACTCCATCACTCCATCCATCAATGTAACACAGGCCTAAAAAACATTCACTTTTTCAAACAAAAACATTTTTTTTAACAAAAACATTTTTTTTAACAAAAAGTTGTTTCAACTCATGTACCTATCTATCCATCCATCCATCCATCCATCCATCCATCCATCCATCCATCCATCCATCCATCCATCACTCCATCCATCAATCTATCTATAGAAATAGACACTTACCTGTCAGCATTGGTGCTGTTTCAGCACTCGTGCTGATATGCACGGCAAATGCAACCATTTTGCATTGACAGGTGAACAGCTGGGGGAAAACTCAAGTTCAGTTTGCGTCAGGGCGTCTGCATGGATGCAGGGTCAAAGGCCAAAGGCCTGGCACGCTACCTCACCTAACCAGCTAAACCTACCCACCACCTGCACAAAAAAACAGAAAACAAAACCAAAAAACACTGACCACTGGCGGGACCTACACAGACCCTACCCAAAATATACCAGGATAGACCACCCCTATATAAAATAACCCTAGATACAACAGCAATTTATAAAATAGACCCCTGTTAAAAAAAAACAAATCTAAAAAATAAAGTGCAGTACCGTGTCTACACACCTGGTGGCGCTAGAGGCGCACCAAACCACCACCAGTCGACTAGCCATACATCAATTACTATATAAACCAAGTTTCGTACAGATAAAACACACCGTTGCAGATATATGGACAGTTAAGATTCGGCCAATCAGATGCCCTTTATGCAAATGAGGGTGGTTACTAATGAGGGTGAAAGTCGTTTTTACCTCCCTACCTATATGCCATTTTAACCCTAACCTAACCATAGCCTCAAACTAACCCTAAACCCAAACTAACCATTAGTCCAAAGACTACTTTCAATATTTAACACAAAACAATAAAAAAATATGAACAAACAGTCGATCAAACTCATCTATCCATCTATCCATCTATCCATCTATCCATCTATCCATCTATCCATCTATCTATCCATCCATCCATCCATCACTCCATCACTCCATCACTCCATCCATCCATGTATAACACAGGCCTAAAAACATTCACTTTTTCAAACAAAAACTTTTTTTTTTTAACAAAAAGTTGTTTAAACTCATGTATCTATATATTCATCTATTCATCTATCTATCTATTTATCTATCTATCCATCCATCCATCCATCCATCCATCACTCCATCCATCCATGTATAACACAGGCCTAAAAACATTCACTTTTTCAAACAAAAACATATTTTTTTTAACAAAAAGTGGTTTAAACTCATGTATCTATATATTCATCTATTCATCTATCTATCCATCCATCCATCCATCCATCCATCACTCCATCACTCCATCCATCAATGTAACACAGGCCTAAAAAACATTCACTTTTTCAAACAAAAACATTTTTTTTAACAAAAACATTTTTTTTAACAAAAAGTTGTTTCAACTCATGTACCTATCTATCCATCCATCCATCCATCCATCCATCCATCCATCCATCCATCCATCCATCCATCACTCCATCCATCAATCTATCTATAGAAATAGACACTTACCTGTCAGCATTGGTGCTGTTTCAGCACTCGTGCTGATATGCACGGCAAATGCAACCATTTTGCATTGACAGGTGAACAGCTGGGGGAAAACTCAAGTTCAGTTTGCGTCAGGGCGTCTGCATGGATGCAGGGTCAAAGGCCAAAGGCCTGGCACGCTACCTCACCTAACCAGCTAAACCTACCCACCACCTGCACAAAAAAACAGAAAACAAAACCAAAAAACACTGACCACTGGCGGGACCTACACAGACCCTACCCAAAATATACCAGGATAGACCACCCCTATATAAAATAACCCTAGATACAACAGCAATTTATAAAATAGACCCCTGTTAAAAAAAAACAAATCTAAAAAATAAAGTGCAGTACCGTGTCTACACACCTGGTGGCGCTAGAGGCGCACCAAACCACCACCAGTCGACTAGCCATACATCAATTACTATATAAACCAAGTTTCGTACAGATAAAACACACCGTTGCAGATATATGGACAGTTAAGATTCGGCCAATCAGATGCCCTTTATGCAAATGAGGGTGGTTACTAATGAGGGTGAAAGTCGTTTTTACCTCCCTACCTATATGCCATTTTAACCCTAACCTAACCATAGCCTCAAACTAACCCTAAACCCAAACTAACCATTAGTCCAAAGACTACTTTCAATATTTAACACAAAACAATAAAAAAATATGAACAAACAGTCGATCAAACTCATCTATCCATCTATCCATCTATCCATCTATCCATCTATCTATCCATCCATCCATCCATCACTCCATCACTCCATCACTCCATCCATCCATGTATAACACAGGCCTAAAAACATTCACTTTTTCAAACAAAAACTTTTTTTTTTTAACAAAAAGTTGTTTAAACTCATGTATCTATATATTCATCTATTCATCTATCTATCTATTTATCTATCTATCCATCCATCCATCCATCCATCCATCCATCACTCCATCACTCCATCCATCCATGTATAACACAGGCCTAAAAACATTCACTTTTTCAAACAAAAACATATTTTTTTTAACAAAAAGTGGTTTAAACTCATGTATCTATATATTCATCTATTCATCTATCTATCCATCCATCCATCCATCCATCCATCACTCCATCACTCCATCCATCAATGTAACACAGGCCTAAAAAACATTCACTTTTTCAAACAAAAACATTTTTTTTAACAAAAACATTTTTTTTAACAAAAAGTTGTTTCAACTCATGTACCTATCTATCCATCCATCCATCCATCCATCCATCCATCCATCCATCCATCCATCCATCCATCCATCCATCACTCCATCCATCAATCTATCTATAGAAATAGACACTTACCTGTCAGCATTGGTGCTGTTTCAGCACTCGTGCTGATATGCACGGCAAATGCAACCATTTTGCATTGACAGGTGAACAGCTGGGGGAAAACTCAAGTTCAGTTTGCGTCAGGGCGTCTGCATGGATGCAGGGTCAAAGGCCAAAGGCCTGGCACGCTACCTCACCTAACCAGCTAAACCTACCCACCACCTGCACAAAAAAACAGAAAACAAAACCAAAAAACACTGACCACTGGCGGGACCTACACAGACCCTACCCAAAATATACCAGGATAGACCACCCCTATATAAAATAACCCTAGATACAACAGCAATTTATAAAATAGACCCCTGTTAAAAAAAAACAAATCTAAAAAATAAAGTGCAGTACCGTGTCTACACACCTGGTGGCGCTAGAGGCGCACCAAACCACCACCAGTCGACTAGCCATACATCAATTACTATATAAACCAAGTTTCGTACAGATAAAACACACCGTTGCAGATATATGGACAGTTAAGATTCGGCCAATCAGATGCCCTTTATGCAAATGAGGGTGGTTACTAATGAGGGTGAAAGTCGTTTTTACCTCCCTACCTATATGCCATTTTAACCCTAACCTAACCATAGCCTCAAACTAACCCTAAACCCAAACTAACCATTAGTCCAAAGACTACTTTCAATATTTAACACAAAACAATAAAAAAATATGAACAAACAGTCGATCAAACTCATCTATCCATCTATCCATCTATCCATCTATCCATCTATCTATCCATCCATCCATCCATCACTCCATCACTCCATCACTCCATCCATCCATGTATAACACAGGCCTAAAAACATTCACTTTTTCAAACAAAAACTTTTTTTTTTTTAACAAAAAGTTGTTTAAACTCATGTATCTATATATTCATCTATTCATCTATCTATCTATTTATCTATCTATCCATCCATCCATCCATCCATCCATCCATCACTCCATCACTCCATCCATCCATGTATAACACAGGCCTAAAAACATTCACTTTTTCAAACAAAAACATATTTTTTTTAACAAAAAGTGGTTTAAACTCATGTATCTATATATTCATCTATTCATCTATCTATCCATCCATCCATCCATCCATCCATCACTCCATCACTCCATCCATCAATGTAACACAGGCCTAAAAAACATTCACTTTTTCAAACAAAAACATTTTTTTTAACAAAAACATTTTTTTTAACAAAAAGTTGTTTCAACTCATGTACCTATCTATCCATCCATCCATCCATCCATCCATCCATCCATCCATCCATCCATCCATCCATCCATCACTCCATCCATCAATCTATCTATAGAAATAGACACTTACCTGTCAGCATTGGTGCTGTTTCAGCACTCGTGCTGATATGCACGGCAAATGCAACCATTTTGCATTGACAGGTGAACAGCTGGGGGAAAACTCAAGTTCAGTTTGCGTCAGGGCGTCTGCATGGATGCAGGGTCAAAGGCCAAAGGCCTGGCACGCTACCTCACCTAACCAGCTAAACCTACCCACCACCTGCACAAAAAAACAGAAAACAAAACCAAAAAACACTGACCACTGGCGGGACCTACACAGACCCTACCCAAAATATACCAGGATAGACCACCCCTATATAAAATAACCCTAGATACAACAGCAATTTATAAAATAGACCCCTGTTAAAAAAAAACAAATCTAAAAAATAAAGTGCAGTACCGTGTCTACACACCTGGTGGCGCTAGAGGCGCACCAAACCACCACCAGTCGACTAGCCATACATCAATTACTATATAAACCAAGTTTCGTACAGATAAAACACACCGTTGCAGATATATGGACAGTTAAGATTCGGCCAATCAGATGCCCTTTATGCAAATGAGGGTGGTTACTAATGAGGGTGAAAGTCGTTTTTACCTCCCTACCTATATGCCATTTTAACCCTAACCTAACCATAGCCCCAAACTAACCCTAAACCCAAACTAACCATTAGTCCAAAGACTACTTTCAATATTTAACACAAAACAATAAAAAAATATGAACAAACAGTCGATCAAACTCATCTATCCATCTATCCATCTATCCATCTATCCATCTATCTATCCATCCATCCATCCATCACTCCATCACTCCATCACTCCATCCATCCATGTATAACACAGGCCTAAAAACATTCACTTTTTCAAACAAAAACTTTTTTTTTTTAACAAAAAGTTGTTTAAACTCATGTATCTATATATTCATCTATTCATCTATCTATCTATTTATCTATCTATCCATCCATCCATCCATCCATCCATCACTCCATCCATCCATGTATAACACAGGCCTAAAAACATTCACTTTTTCAAACAAAAACATATTTTTTTTAACAAAAAGTGGTTTAAACTCATGTATCTATATATTCATCTATTCATCTATCTATCCATCCATCCATCCATCCATCCATCACTCCATCACTCCATCCATCAATGTAACACAGGCCTAAAAAACATTCACTTTTTCAAACAAAAACATTTTTTTTAACAAAAACATTTTTTTTAACAAAAAGTTGTTTCAACTCATGTACCTATCTATCCATCCATCCATCCATCCATCCATCCATCACTCCATCCATCAATCTATCTATAGAAATAGACACTTACCTGTCAGCATTGGTGCTGTTTCAGCACTCGTGCTGATATGCACGGCAAATGCAACCATTTTGCATTGACAGGTGAACAGCTGGGGGAAAACTCAAGTTCAGTTTGCGTCAGGGCGTCTGCATGGATGCAGGGTCAAAGGCCAAAGGCCTGGCACGCTACCTCACCTAACCAGCTAAACCTACCCACCACCTGCACAAAAAAACAGAAAACAAAACCAAAAAACACTGACCACTGGCGGGACCTACACAGACCCTACCCAAAATATACCAGGATAGACCACCCCTATATAAAATAACCCTAGATACAACAGCAATTTATAAAATAGACCCCTGTTAAAAAAAAACAAATCTAAAAAATAAAGTGCAGTACCGTGTCTACACACCTGGTGGCGCTAGAGGCGCACCAAACCACCACCAGTCGACTAGCCATACATCAATTACTATATAAACCAAGTTTCGTACAGATAAAACACACCGTTGCAGATATATGGACAGTTAAGATTCGGCCAATCAGATGCCCTTTATGCAAATGAGGGTGGTTACTAATGAGGGTGAAAGTCGTTTTTACCTCCCTACCTATATGCCATTTTAACCCTAACCTAACCATAGCCCCAAACTAACCCTAAACCCAAACTAACCATTAGTCCAAAGACTACTTTCAATATTTAACACAAAACAATAAAAAAATATGAACAAACAGTCGATCAAACTCATCTATCCATCTATCCATCTATCCATCTATCCATCTATCTATCCATCCATCCATCCATCACTCCATCACTCCATCACTCCATCCATCCATGTATAACACAGGCCTAAAAACATTCACTTTTTCAAACAAAAACTTTTTTTTTTTAACAAAAAGTTGTTTAAACTCATGTATCTATATATTCATCTATTCATCTATCTATCTATTTATCTATCTATCCATCCATCCATCCATCCATCCATCACTCCATCCATCCATGTATAACACAGGCCTAAAAACATTCACTTTTTCAAACAAAAACATATTTTTTTTAACAAAAAGTGGTTTAAACTCATGTATCTATATATTCATCTATTCATCTATCTATCCATCCATCCATCCATCCATCCATCACTCCATCACTCCATCCATCAATGTAACACAGGCCTAAAAAACATTCACTTTTTCAAACAAAAACATTTTTTTTAACAAAAACATTTTTTTTAACAAAAAGTTGTTTCAACTCATGTACCTATCTATCCATCCATCCATCCATCCATCCATCCATCACTCCATCCATCAATCTATCTATAGAAATAGACACTTACCTGTCAGCATTGGTGCTGTTTCAGCACTCGTGCTGATATGCACGGCAAATGCAACCATTTTGCATTGACAGGTGAACAGCTGGGGGAAAACTCAAGTTCAGTTTGCGTCAGGGCGTCTGCATGGATGCAGGGTCAAAGGCCAAAGGCCTGGCACGCTACCTCACCTAACCAGCTAAACCTACCCACCACCTGCACAAAAAAACAGAAAACAAAACCAAAAAACACTGACCACTGGCGGGACCTACACAGACCCTACCCAAAATATACCAGGATAGACCACCCCTATATAAAATAACCCTAGATACAACAGCAATTTATAAAATAGACCCCTGTTAAAAAAAAACAAATCTAAAAAATAAAGTGCAGTACCGTGTCTACACACCTGGTGGCGCTAGAGGCGCACCAAACCACCACCAGTCGACTAGCCATACATCAATTACTATATAAACCAAGTTTCGTACAGATAAAACACACCGTTGCAGATATATGGACAGTTAAGATTCGGCCAATCAGATGCCCTTTATGCAAATGAGGGTGGTTACTAATGAGGGTGAAAGTCGTTTTTACCTCCCTACCTATATGCCATTTTAACCCTAACCTAACCATAGCCCCAAACTAACCCTAAACCCAAACTAACCATTAGTCCAAAGACTACTTTCAATATTTAACACAAAACAATAAAAAAATATGAACAAACAGTCGATCAAACTCATCTATCCATCTATCCATCTATCCATCTATCCATCTATCTATCCATCCATCCATCCATCACTCCATCACTCCATCACTCCATCCATCCATGTATAACACAGGCCTAAAAACATTCACTTTTTCAAACAAAAACTTTTTTTTTTTAACAAAAAGTTGTTTAAACTCATGTATCTATATATTCATCTATTCATCTATCTATCTATTTATCTATCTATCCATCCATCCATCCATCCATCCATCACTCCATCCATCCATGTATAACACAGGCCTAAAAACATTCACTTTTTCAAACAAAAACATATTTTTTTTAACAAAAAGTGGTTTAAACTCATGTATCTATATATTCATCTATTCATCTATCTATCCATCCATCCATCCATCCATCCATCACTCCATCACTCCATCCATCAATGTAACACAGGCCTAAAAAACATTCACTTTTTCAAACAAAAACATTTTTTTTAACAAAAACATTTTTTTTAACAAAAAGTTGTTTCAACTCATGTACCTATCTATCCATCCATCCATCCATCCATCCATCCATCACTCCATCCATCAATCTATCTATAGAAATAGACACTTACCTGTCAGCATTGGTGCTGTTTCAGCACTCGTGCTGATATGCACGGCAAATGCAACCATTTTGCATTGACAGGTGAACAGCTGGGGGAAAACTCAAGTTCAGTTTGCGTCAGGGCGTCTGCATGGATGCAGGGTCAAAGGCCAAAGGCCTGGCACGCTACCTCACCTAACCAGCTAAACCTACCCACCACCTGCACAAAAAAACAGAAAACAAAACCAAAAAACACTGACCACTGGCGGGACCTACACAGACCCTACCCAAAATATACCAGGATAGACCACCCCTATATAAAATAACCCTAGATACAACAGCAATTTATAAAATAGACCCCTGTTAAAAAAAAACAAATCTAAAAAATAAAGTGCAGTACCGTGTCTACACACCTGGTGGCGCTAGAGGCGCACCAAACCACCACCAGTCGACTAGCCATACATCAATTACTATATAAACCAAGTTTCGTACAGATAAAACACACCGTTGCAGATATATGGACAGTTAAGATTCGGCCAATCAGATGCCCTTTATGCAAATGAGGGTGGTTACTAATGAGGGTGAAAGTCGTTTTTACCTCCCTACCTATATGCCATTTTAACCCTAACCTAACCATAGCCCCAAACTAACCCTAAACCCAAACTAACCATTAGTCCAAAGACTACTTTCAATATTTAACACAAAACAATAAAAAAATATGAACAAACAGTCGATCAAACTCATCTATCCATCTATCCATCTATCCATCTATCCATCTATCTATCCATCCATCCATCCATCACTCCATCACTCCATCACTCCATCCATCCATGTATAACACAGGCCTAAAAACATTCACTTTTTCAAACAAAAACTTTTTTTTTTTAACAAAAAGTTGTTTAAACTCATGTATCTATATATTCATCTATTCATCTATCTATCTATTTATCTATCTATCCATCCATCCATCCATCCATCCATCACTCCATCCATCCATGTATAACACAGGCCTAAAAACATTCACTTTTTCAAACAAAAACATATTTTTTTTAACAAAAAGTGGTTTAAACTCATGTATCTATATATTCATCTATTCATCTATCTATCCATCCATCCATCCATCCATCCATCACTCCATCACTCCATCCATCAATGTAACACAGGCCTAAAAAACATTCACTTTTTCAAACAAAAACATTTTTTTTAACAAAAACATTTTTTTTAACAAAAAGTTGTTTCAACTCATGTACCTATCTATCCATCCATCCATCCATCCATCCATCCATCACTCCATCCATCAATCTATCTATAGAAATAGACACTTACCTGTCAGCATTGGTGCTGTTTCAGCACTCGTGCTGATATGCACGGCAAATGCAACCATTTTGCATTGACAGGTGAACAGCTGGGGGAAAACTCAAGTTCAGTTTGCGTCAGGGCGTCTGCATGGATGCAGGGTCAAAGGCCAAAGGCCTGGCACGCTACCTCACCTAACCAGCTAAACCTACCCACCACCTGCACAAAAAAACAGAAAACAAAACCAAAAAACACTGACCACTGGCGGGACCTACACAGACCCTACCCAAAATATACCAGGATAGACCACCCCTATATAAAATAACCCTAGATACAACAGCAATTTATAAAATAGACCCCTGTTAAAAAAAAACAAATCTAAAAAATAAAGTGCAGTACCGTGTCTACACACCTGGTGGCGCTAGAGGCGCACCAAACCACCACCAGTCGACTAGCCATACATCAATTACTATATAAACCAAGTTTCGTACAGATAAAACACACCGTTGCAGATATATGGACAGTTAAGATTCGGCCAATCAGATGCCCTTTATGCAAATGAGGGTGGTTACTAATGAGGGTGAAAGTCGTTTTTACCTCCCTACCTATATGCCATTTTAACCCTAACCTAACCATAGCCCCAAACTAACCCTAAACCCAAACTAACCATTAGTCCAAAGACTACTTTCAATATTTAACACAAAACAATAAAAAAATATGAACAAACAGTCGATCAAACTCATCTATCCATCTATCCATCTATCCATCTATCCATCTATCTATCCATCCATCCATCCATCACTCCATCACTCCATCACTCCATCCATCCATGTATAACACAGGCCTAAAAACATTCACTTTTTCAAACAAAAACTTTTTTTTTTTAACAAAAAGTTGTTTAAACTCATGTATCTATATATTCATCTATTCATCTATCTATCTATTTATCTATCTATCCATCCATCCATCCATCCATCCATCACTCCATCCATCCATGTATAACACAGGCCTAAAAACATTCACTTTTTCAAACAAAAACATATTTTTTTTAACAAAAAGTGGTTTAAACTCATGTATCTATATATTCATCTATTCATCTATCTATCCATCCATCCATCCATCCATCCATCACTCCATCACTCCATCCATCAATGTAACACAGGCCTAAAAAACATTCACTTTTTCAAACAAAAACATTTTTTTTAACAAAAACATTTTTTTTAACAAAAAGTTGTTTCAACTCATGTACCTATCTATCCATCCATCCATCCATCCATCCATCCATCACTCCATCCATCAATCTATCTATAGAAATAGACACTTACCTGTCAGCATTGGTGCTGTTTCAGCACTCGTGCTGATATGCACGGCAAATGCAACCATTTTGCATTGACAGGTGAACAGCTGGGGGAAAACTCAAGTTCAGTTTGCGTCAGGGCGTCTGCATGGATGCAGGGTCAAAGGCCAAAGGCCTGGCACGCTACCTCACCTAACCAGCTAAACCTACCCACCACCTGCACAAAAAAACAGAAAACAAAACCAAAAAACACTGACCACTGGCGGGACCTACACAGACCCTACCCAAAATATACCAGGATAGACCACCCCTATATAAAATAACCCTAGATACAACAGCAATTTATAAAATAGACCCCTGTTAAAAAAAAACAAATCTAAAAAATAAAGTGCAGTACCGTGTCTACACACCTGGTGGCGCTAGAGGCGCACCAAACCACCACCAGTCGACTAGCCATACATCAATTAATATATAAACCAAGTTTCGTACAGATAAAACACACCGTTGCAGATATATGGACAGTTAAGATTCGGCCAATCAGATGCCCTTTATGCAAATGAGGGTGGTTACTAATGAGGGTGAAAGTCGTTTTTACCTCCCTACCTATATGCCATTTTAACCCTAACCTAACCATAGCCCCAAACTAACCCTAAACCCAAACTAACCATTAGTCCAAAGACTACTTTCAATATTTAACACAAAACAATAAAAAAATATGAACAAACAGTCGATCAAACTCATCTATCCATCTATCCATCTATCCATCTATCCATCTATCTATCCATCCATCCATCCATCACTCCATCACTCCATCACTCCATCCATCCATGTATAACACAGGCCTAAAAACATTCACTTTTTCAAACAAAAACTTTTTTTTTTTTAACAAAAAGTTGTTTAAACTCATGTATCTATATATTCATCTATTCATCTATCTATCTATTTATCTATCTATCCATCCATCCATCCATCCATCCATCACTCCATCCATCCATGTATAACACAGGCCTAAAAACATTCACTTTTTCAAACAAAAACATATTTTTTTTAACAAAAAGTGGTTTAAACTCATGTATCTATATATTCATCTATTCATCTATCTATCCATCCATCCATCCATCCATCCATCACTCCATCACTCCATCCATCAATGTAACACAGGCCTAAAAAACATTCACTTTTTCAAACAAAAACATTTTTTTTAACAAAAACATTTTTTTTAACAAAAAGTTGTTTCAACTCATGTACCTATCTATCCATCCATCCATCCATCCATCCATCCATCCATCCATCCATCCATCACTCCATCCATCAATCTATCTATAGAAATAGACACTTACCTGTCAGCATTGGTGCTGTTTCAGCACTCGTGCTGATATGCACGGCAAATGCAACCATTTTGCATTGACAGGTGAACAGCTGGGGGAAAACTCAAGTTCAGTTTGCGTCAGGGCGTCTGCATGGATGCAGGGTCAAAGGCCAAAGGCCTGGCACGCTACCTCACCTAACCAGCTAAACCTACCCACCACCTGCACAAAAAAACAGAAAACAAAACCAAAAAACACTGACCACTGGCGGGACCTACACAGACCCTACCCAAAATATACCAGGATAGACCACCCCTATATAAAATAACCCTAGATACAACAGCAATTTATAAAATAGACCCCTGTTAAAAAAAAACAAATCTAAAAAATAAAGTGCAGTACCGTGTCTACACACCTGGTGGCGCTAGAGGCGCACCAAACCACCACCAGTCGACTAGCCATACATCAATTACTATATAAACCAAGTTTCGTACAGATAAAACACACCGTTGCAGATATATGGACAGTTAAGATTCGGCCAATCAGATGCCCTTTATGCAAATGAGGGTGGTTACTAATGAGGGTGAAAGTCGTTTTTACCTCCCTACCTATATGCCATTTTAACCCTAACCTAACCTAACCATAGCCCCAAACTAACCCTAAACCCAAACTAACCATTAGTCCAAAGACTACTTTCAATATTTAACACAAAACAATAAAAAAATATGAACAAACAGTCGATCAAACTCATCTATCCATCTATCCATCTATCCATCTATCCATCTATCTATCCATCCATCCATCCATCACTCCATCACTCCATCACTCCATCCATCCATGTATAACACAGGCCTAAAAACATTCACTTTTTCAAACAAAAACTTTTTTTTTTTTAACAAAAAGTTGTTTAAACTCATGTATCTATATATTCATCTATTCATCTATCTATCTATTTATCTATCTATCCATCCATCCATCCATCCATCCATCACTCCATCCATCCATGTATAACACAGGCCTAAAAACATTCACTTTTTCAAACAAAAACATATTTTTTTTAACAAAAAGTGGTTTAAACTCATGTATCTATATATTCATCTATTCATCTATCTATCCATCCATCCATCCATCCATCCATCCATCACTCCATCACTCCATCCATCAATGTAACACAGGCCTAAAAAACATTCACTTTTTCAAACAAAAACATTTTTTTTAACAAAAACATTTTTTTTAACAAAAAGTTGTTTCAACTCATGTACCTATCTATCCATCCATCCATCCATCCATCCATCCATCCATCCATCCATCCATCCATCCATCCATCCATCCATCACTCCATCCATCAATCTATCTATAGAAATAGACACTTACCTGTCAGCATTGGTGCTGTTTCAGCACTCGTGCTGATATGCACGGCAAATGCAACCATTTTGCATTGACAGGTGAACAGCTGGGGGAAAACTCAAGTTCAGTTTGCGTCAGGGCGTCTGCATGGATGCAGGGTCAAAGGCCAAAGGCCTGGCACGCTACCTCACCTAACCAGCTAAACCTACCCACCACCTGCACAAAAAAACAGAAAACAAAACCAAAAAACACTGACCACTGGCGGGACCTACACAGACCCTACCCAAAATATACCAGGATAGACCACCCCTATATAAAATAACCCTAGATACAACAGCAATTTATAAAATAGACCCCTGTTAAAAAAAAACAAATCTAAAAAATAAAGTGCAGTACCGTGTCTACACACCTGGTGGCGCTAGAGGCGCACCAAACCACCACCAGTCGACTAGCCATACATCAATTACTATATAAACCAAGTTTCGTACAGATAAAACACACCGTTGCAGATATATGGACAGTTAAGATTCGGCCAATCAGATGCCCTTTATGCAAATGAGGGTGGTTACTAATGAGGGTGAAAGTCGTTTTTACCTCCCTACCTAACCCTAACCCTAACCCTTTTTTTTAACAAAAACATTTTTTTTAACAAAAAGTTGTTTCAACTCATGTACCTATCTATCCATCCATCCATCCATCCATCCATCCATCCATCCATCCATCCATCCATCCATCCATCCATCCATCACTCCATCCATCAATCTATCTATAGAAATAGACACTTACCTGTCAGCATTGGTGCTGTTTCAGCACTCGTGCTGATATGCACGGCAAATGCAACCATTTTGCATTGACAGGTGAACAGCTGGGGGAAAACTCAAGTTCAGTTTGCGTCAGGGCGTCTGCATGGATGCAGGGTCAAAGGCCAAAGGCCTGGCACGCTACCTCACCTAACCAGCTAAACCTACCCACCACCTGCACAAAAAAACAGAAAACAAAACCAAAAAACACTGACCACTGGCGGGACCTACACAGACCCTACCCAAAATATACCAGGATAGACCACCCCTATATAAAATAACCCTAGATACAACAGCAATTTATAAAATAGACCCCTGTTAAAAAAAAACAAATCTAAAAAATAAAGTGCAGTACCGTGTCTACACACCTGGTGGCGCTAGAGGCGCACCAAACCACCACCAGTCGACTAGCCATACATCAATTAATATATAAACCAAGTTTCGTACAGATAAAACACACCGTTGCAGATATATGGACAGTTAAGATTCGGCCAATCAGATGCCCTTTATGCAAATGAGGGTGGTTACTAATGAGGGTGAAAGTCGTTTTTACCTCCCTACCTATATGCCATTTTAACCCTAACCTAACCATAGCCCCAAACTAACCCTAAACCCAAACTAACCATTAGTCCAAAGACTACTTTCAATATTTAACACAAAACAATAAAAAAATATGAACAAACAGTCGATCAAACTCATCTATCCATCTATCCATCTATCCATCTATCCATCTATCTATCCATCCATCCATCCATCACTCCATCACTCCATCACTCCATCCATCCATGTATAACACAGGCCTAAAAACATTCACTTTTTCAAACAAAAACTTTTTTTTTTTTAACAAAAAGTTGTTTAAACTCATGTATCTATATATTCATCTATTCATCTATCTATCTATTTATCTATCTATCCATCCATCCATCCATCCATCCATCACTCCATCCATCCATGTATAACACAGGCCTAAAAACATTCACTTTTTCAAACAAAAACATATTTTTTTTAACAAAAAGTGGTTTAAACTCATGTATCTATATATTCATCTATTCATCTATCTATCCATCCATCCATCCATCCATCCATCACTCCATCACTCCATCCATCAATGTAACACAGGCCTAAAAAA
The DNA here is from genome assembly GCF_965113295.1 of Leuciscus leuciscus. Taxonomy (NCBI): domain Eukaryota; kingdom Metazoa; phylum Chordata; class Actinopteri; order Cypriniformes; family Leuciscidae; genus Leuciscus; species Leuciscus leuciscus. The sequence goes on from NW_028118526.1 coordinate 153,462, forward strand.
CATTCACTTTTTCAAACAAAAACATTTTTTTTAACAAAAACATTTTTTTTAACAAAAAGTTGTTTCAACTCATGTACCTATCTATCCATCCATCCATCCATCCATCCATCCATCCATCCATCCATCCATCACTCCATCCATCAATCTATCTATAGAAATAGACACTTACCTGTCAGCATTGGTGCTGTTTCAGCACTCGTGCTGATATGCACGGCAAATGCAACCATTTTGCATTGACAGGTGAACAGCTGGGGGAAAACTCAAGTTCAGTTTGCGTCAGGGCGTCTGCATGGATGCAGGGTCAAAGGCCAAAGGCCTGGCACGCTACCTCACCTAACCAGCTAAACCTACCCACCACCTGCACAAAAAAACAGAAAACAAAACCAAAAAACACTGACCACTGGCGGGACCTACACAGACCCTACCCAAAATATACCAGGATAGACCACCCCTATATAAAATAACCCTAGATACAACAGCAATTTATAAAATAGACCCCTGTTAAAAAAAAACAAATCTAAAAAATAAAGTGCAGTACCGTGTCTACACACCTGGTGGCGCTAGAGGCGCACCAAACCACCACCAGTCGACTAGCCATACATCAATTACTATATAAACCAAGTTTCGTACAGATAAAACACACCGTTGCAGATATATGGACAGTTAAGATTCGGCCAATCAGATGCCCTTTATGCAAATGAGGGTGGTTACTAATGAGGGTGAAAGTCGTTTTTACCTCCCTACCTATATGCCATTTTAACCCTAACCTAACCTAACCATAGCCCCAAACTAACCCTAAACCCAAACTAACCATTAGTCCAAAGACTACTTTCAATATTTAACACAAAACAATAAAAAAATATGAACAAACAGTCGATCAAACTCATCTATCCATCTATCCATCTATCCATCTATCCATCTATCTATCCATCCATCCATCCATCACTCCATCACTCCATCACTCCATCCATCCATGTATAACACAGGCCTAAAAACATTCACTTTTTCAAACAAAAACTTTTTTTTTTTTAACAAAAAGTTGTTTAAACTCATGTATCTATATATTCATCTATTCATCTATCTATCTATTTATCTATCTATCCATCCATCCATCCATCCATCCATCACTCCATCCATCCATGTATAACACAGGCCTAAAAACATTCACTTTTTCAAACAAAAACATATTTTTTTTAACAAAAAGTGGTTTAAACTCATGTATCTATATATTCATCTATTCATCTATCTATCCATCCATCCATCCATCCATCCATCCATCACTCCATCACTCCATCCATCAATGTAACACAGGCCTAAAAAACATTCACTTTTTCAAACAAAAACATTTTTTTTAACAAAAACATTTTTTTTAACAAAAAGTTGTTTCAACTCATGTACCTATCTATCCATCCATCCATCCATCCATCCATCCATCCATCCATCCATCCATCCATCCATCCATCCATCCATCACTCCATCCATCAATCTATCTATAGAAATAGACACTTACCTGTCAGCATTGGTGCTGTTTCAGCACTCGTGCTGATATGCACGGCAAATGCAACCATTTTGCATTGACAGGTGAACAGCTGGGGGAAAACTCAAGTTCAGTTTGCGTCAGGGCGTCTGCATGGATGCAGGGTCAAAGGCCAAAGGCCTGGCACGCTACCTCACCTAACCAGCTAAACCTACCCACCACCTGCACAAAAAAACAGAAAACAAAACCAAAAAACACTGACCACTGGCGGGACCTACACAGACCCTACCCAAAATATACCAGGATAGACCACCCCTATATAAAATAACCCTAGATACAACAGCAATTTATAAAATAGACCCCTGTTAAAAAAAAACAAATCTAAAAAATAAAGTGCAGTACCGTGTCTACACACCTGGTGGCGCTAGAGGCGCACCAAACCACCACCAGTCGACTAGCCATACATCAATTACTATATAAACCAAGTTTCGTACAGATAAAACACACCGTTGCAGATATATGGACAGTTAAGATTCGGCCAATCAGATGCCCTTTATGCAAATGAGGGTGGTTACTAATGAGGGTGAAAGTCGTTTTTACCTCCCTACCTATATGCCATTTTAACCCTAACCTAACCATAGCCTCAAACTAACCCTAAACCCAAACTAACCATTAGTCCAAAGACTACTTTCAATATTTAACACAAAACAATAAAAAAATATGAACAAACAGTCGATCAAACTCATCTATCCATCTATCCATCTATCCATCTATCCATCTATCTATCCATCCATCCATCCATCCATCCATCACTCCATCACTCCATCACTCCATCCATCCATGTATAACACAGGCCTAAAAACATTCACTTTTTCAAACAAAAACTTTTTTTTTTTTAACAAAAAGTTGTTTAAACTCATGTATCTATATATTCATCTATTCATCTATCTATCTATTTATCTATCTATCCATCCATCACTCCATCACTCCATCCATCCATGTATAACACAGGCCTAAAAACATTCACTTTTTCAAACAAAAACTTTTTTTTTTTTAACAAAAAGTTGTTTAAACTCATGTATCTATATATTCATCTATTCATCTATCTATCCATCCATCCATCCATCCATCCATCACTCCATCACTCCATCCATCAATGTAACACAGGCCTAAAAAACATTCACTTTTTCAAACAAAAACATTTTTTTTAACAAAAACATTTTTTTTAACAAAAAGTTGTTTCAACTCATGTACCTATCTATCCATCCATCCATCCATCCATCCATCCATCCATCCATCCATCCATCCATCCATCCATCACTCCATCCATCAATCTATCTATAGAAATAGACACTTACCTGTCAGCATTGGTGCTGTTTCAGCACTCGTGCTGATATGCACGGCAAATGCAACCATTTTGCATTGACAGGTGAACAGCTGGGGGAAAACTCAAGTTCAGTTTGCGTCAGGGCGTCTGCATGGATGCAGGGTCAAAGGCCAAAGGCCTGGCACGCTACCTCACCTAACCAGCTAAACCTACCCACCACCTGCACAAAAAAACAGAAAACAAAACCAAAAAACACTGACCACTGGCGGGACCTACACAGACCCTACCCAAAATATACCAGGATAGACCACCCCTATATAAAATAACCCTAGATACAACAGCAATTTATAAAATAGACCCCTGTTAAAAAAAAACAAATCTAAAAAATAAAGTGCAGTACCGTGTCTACACACCTGGTGGCGCTAGAGGCGCACCAAACCACCACCAGTCGACTAGCCATACATCAATTACTATATAAACCAAGTTTCGTACAGATAAAACACACCGTTGCAGATATATGGACAGTTAAGATTCGGCCAATCAGATGCCCTTTATGCAAATGAGGGTGGTTACTAATGAGGGTGAAAGTCGTTTTTACCTCCCTACCTATATGCCATTTTAACCCTAACCTAACCATAGCCTCAAACTAACCCTAAACCCAAACTAACCATTAGTCCAAAGACTACTTTCAATATTTAACACAAAACAATAAAAAAATATGAACAAACAGTCGATCAAACTCATCTATCCATCTATCCATCTATCCATCTATCCATCTATCTATCCATCCATCCATCCATCACTCCATCACTCCATCACTCCATCCATCCATGTATAACACAGGCCTAAAAACATTCACTTTTTCAAACAAAAACTTTTTTTTTTTTAACAAAAAGTTGTTTAAACTCATGTATCTATATATTCATCTATTCATCTATCTATCTATTTATCTATCTATCCATCCATCCATCCATCCATCCATCACTCCATCCATCCATGTATAACACAGGCCTAAAAACATTCACTTTTTCAAACAAAAACATATTTTTTTTAACAAAAAGTGGTTTAAACTCATGTATCTATATATTCATCTATTCATCTATCTATCCATCCATCCATCCATCCATCCATCACTCCATCACTCCATCCATCAATGTAACACAGGCCTAAAAAACATTCACTTTTTCAAACAAAAACATTTTTTTTAACAAAAACATTTTTTTTAACAAAAAGTTGTTTCAACTCATGTACCTATCTATCCATCCATCCATCCATCCATCCATCCATCCATCCATCCATCCATCCATCCATCCATCCATCCATCACTCCATCCATCAATCTATCTATAGAAATAGACACTTACCTGTCAGCATTGGTGCTGTTTCAGCACTCGTGCTGATATGCACGGCAAATGCAACCATTTTGCATTGACAGGTGAACAGCTGGGGGAAAACTCAAGTTCAGTTTGCGTCAGGGCGTCTGCATGGATGCAGGGTCAAAGGCCAAAGGCCTGGCACGCTACCTCACCTAACCAGCTAAACCTACCCACCACCTGCACAAAAAAACAGAAAACAAAACCAAAAAACACTGACCACTGGCGGGACCTACACAGACCCTACCCAAAATATACCAGGATAGACCACCCCTATATAAAATAACCCTAGATACAACAGCAATTTATAAAATAGACCCCTGTTAAAAAAAAACAAATCTAAAAAATAAAGTGCAGTACCGTGTCTACACACCTGGTGGCGCTAGAGGCGCACCAAACCACCACCAGTCGACTAGCCATACATCAATTACTATATAAACCAAGTTTCGTACAGATAAAACACACCGTTGCAGATATATGGACAGTTAAGATTCGGCCAATCAGATGCCCTTTATGCAAATGAGGGTGGTTACTAATGAGGGTGAAAGTCGTTTTTACCTCCCTACCTAACCCTAACTCTAACCCTAACCCTAACCCTAACCTAACCATAGCCTCAAACTAACCCTAAACCCAAACTAACCATTAGTCCAAAGACTACTTTCAATATTTAACACAAAACAATAAAAAAATATGAACAAACAGTCGATCAAACTCATCTATCCATCTATCCATCTATCCATCTATCCATCTATCTATCCATCCATCCATCCATCACTCCATCACTCCATCACTCCATCCATCCATGTATAACACAGGCCTAAAAACATTCACTTTTTCAAACAAAAACTTTTTTTTTTTTAACAAAAAGTTGTTTAAACTCATGTATCTATATATTCATCTATTCATCTATCTATCTATTTATCTATCTATCCATCCATCCATCCATCCATCCATCACTCCATCCATCCATGTATAACACAGGCCTAAAAACATTCACTTTTTCAAACAAAAACATATTTTTTTTAACAAAAAGTGGTTTAAACTCATGTATCTATATATTCATCTATTCATCTATCTATCCATCCATCCATCCATCCATCCATCACTCCATCACTCCATCCATCAATGTAACACAGGCCTAAAAAACATTCACTTTTTCAAACAAAAACATTTTTTTTAACAAAAACATTTTTTTTAACAAAAAGTTGTTTCAACTCATGTACCTATCTATCCATCCATCCATCCATCCATCCATCCATCCATCCATCCATCCATCCATCCATCCATCCATCCATCACTCCATCCATCAATCTATCTATAGAAATAGACACTTACCTGTCAGCATTGGTGCTGTTTCAGCACTCGTGCTGATATGCACGGCAAATGCAACCATTTTGCATTGACAGGTGAACAGCTGGGGGAAAACTCAAGTTCAGTTTGCGTCAGGGCGTCTGCATGGATGCAGGGTCAAAGGCCAAAGGCCTGGCACGCTACCTCACCTAACCAGCTAAACCTACCCACCACCTGCACAAAAAAACAGAAAACAAAACCAAAAAACACTGACCACTGGCGGGACCTACACAGACCCTACCCAAAATATACCAGGATAGACCACCCCTATATAAAATAACCCTAGATACAACAGCAATTTATAAAATAGACCCCTGTTAAAAAAAAACAAATCTAAAAAATAAAGTGCAGTACCGTGTCTACACACCTGGTGGCGCTAGAGGCGCACCAAACCACCACCAGTCGACTAGCCATACATCAATTAATATATAAACCAAGTTTCGTACAGATAAAACACACCGTTGCAGATATATGGACAGTTAAGATTCGGCCAATCAGATGCCCTTTATGCAAATGAGGGTGGTTACTAATGAGGGTGAAAGTCGTTTTTACCTCCCTACCTATATGCCATTTTAACCCTAACCTAACCATAGCCCCAAACTAACCCTAAACCCAAACTAACCATTAGTCCAAAGACTACTTTCAATATTTAACACAAAACAATAAAAAAATATGAACAAACAGTCGATCAAACTCATCTATCCATCTATCCATCTATCCATCTATCCATCTATCTATCCATCCATCCATCCATCACTCCATCACTCCATCACTCCATCCATCCATGTATAACACAGGCCTAAAAACATTCACTTTTTCAAACAAAAACTTTTTTTTTTTTAACAAAAAGTTGTTTAAACTCATGTATCTATATATTCATCTATTCATCTATCTATCTATTTATCTATCTATCCATCCATCCATCCATCCATCCATCACTCCATCCATCCATGTATAACACAGGCCTAAAAACATTCACTTTTTCAAACAAAAACATATTTTTTTTAACAAAAAGTGGTTTAAACTCATGTATCTATATATTCATCTATTCATCTATCTATCCATCCATCCATCCATCCATCCATCACTCCATCACTCCATCCATCAATGTAACACAGGCCTAAAAAACATTCACTTTTTCAAACAAAAACATTTTTTTTAACAAAAACATTTTTTTTAACAAAAAGTTGTTTCAACTCATGTACCTATCTATCCATCCATCCATCCATCCATCCATCCATCCATCCATCCATCACTCCATCCATCAATCTATCTATAGAAATAGACACTTACCTGTCAGCATTGGTGCTGTTTCAGCACTCGTGCTGATATGCACGGCAAATGCAACCATTTTGCATTGACAGGTGAACAGCTGGGGGAAAACTCAAGTTCAGTTTGCGTCAGGGCGTCTGCATGGATGCAGGGTCAAAGGCCAAAGGCCTGGCACGCTACCTCACCTAACCAGCTAAACCTACCCACCACCTGCACAAAAAAACAGAAAACAAAACCAAAAAACACTGACCACTGGCGGGACCTACACAGACCCTACCCAAAATATACCAGGATAGACCACCCCTATATAAAATAACCCTAGATACAACAGCAATTTATAAAATAGACCCCTGTTAAAAAAAAACAAATCTAAAAAATAAAGTGCAGTACCGTGTCTACACACCTGGTGGCGCTAGAGGCGCACCAAACCACCACCAGTCGACTAGCCATACATCAATTACTATATAAACCAAGTTTCGTACAGATAAAACACACCGTTGCAGATATATGGACAGTTAAGATTCGGCCAATCAGATGCCCTTTATGCAAATGAGGGTGGTTACTAATGAGGGTGAAAGTCGTTTTTACCTCCCTACCTAACCCTAACCCTAACCCAGTTAAGATTCGGCCAATCAGATGCCCTTTATGCAAATGAGGGTGGTTACTAATGAGGGTGAAAGTCGTTTTTACCTCCCTACCTATATGCCATTTTAACCCTAACCTAACCTAACCATAGCCCCAAACTAACCCTAAACCCAAACTAACCATTAGTCCAAAGACTACTTTCAATATTTAACACAAAACAATAAAAAAATATGAACAAACAGTCGATCAAACTCATCTATCCATCTATCCATCTATCCATCTATCCATCTATCTATCCATCCATCCATCCATCACTCCATCACTCCATCACTCCATCCATCCATGTATAACACAGGCCTAAAAACATTCACTTTTTCAAACAAAAACTTTTTTTTTTTTAACAAAAAGTTGTTTAAACTCATGTATCTATATATTCATCTATTCATCTATCTATCTATTTATCTATCTATCCATCCATCCATCCATCCATCCATCACTCCATCCATCCATGTATAACACAGGCCTAAAAACATTCACTTTTTCAAACAAAAACATATTTTTTTTAACAAAAAGTGGTTTAAACTCATGTATCTATATATTCATCTATTCATCTATCTATCCATCCATCCATCCATCCATCCATCACTCCATCACTCCATCCATCAATGTAACACAGGCCTAAAAAACATTCACTTTTTCAAACAAAAACATTTTTTTTAACAAAAACATTTTTTTTAACAAAAAGTTGTTTCAACTCATGTACCTATCTATCCATCCATCCATCCATCCATCCATCCATCCATCCATCCATCCATCCATCCATCCATCCATCACTCCATCCATCAATCTATCTATAGAAATAGACACTTACCTGTCAGCATTGGTGCTGTTTCAGCACTCGTGCTGATATGCACGGCAAATGCAACCATTTTGCATTGACAGGTGAACAGCTGGGGGAAAACTCAAGTTCAGTTTGCGTCAGGGCGTCTGCATGGATGCAGGGTCAAAGGCCAAAGGCCTGGCACGCTACCTCACCTAACCAGCTAAACCTACCCACCACCTGCACAAAAAAACAGAAAACAAAACCAAAAAACACTGACCACTGGCGGGACCTACACAGACCCTACCCAAAATATACCAGGATAGACCACCCCTATATAAAATAACCCTAGATACAACAGCAATTTATAAAATAGACCCCTGTTAAAAAAAAACAAATCTAAAAAATAAAGTGCAGTACCGTGTCTACACACCTGGTGGCGCTAGAGGCGCACCAAACCACCACCAGTCGACTAGCCATACATCAATTACTATATAAACCAAGTTTCGTACAGATAAAACACACCGTTGCAGATATATGGACAGTTAAGATTCGGCCAATCAGATGCCCTTTATGCAAATGAGGGTGGTTACTAATGAGGGTGAAAGTCGTTTTTACCTCCCTACCTATATGCCATTTTAACCCTAACCTAACCATAGCCTCAAACTAACCCTAAACCCAAACTAACCATTAGTCCAAAGACTACTTTCAATATTTAACACAAAACAATAAAAAAATATGAACAAACAGTCGATCAAACTCATCTATCCATCTATCCATCTATCCATCTATCCATCTATCTATCCATCCATCCATCCATCACTCCATCACTCCATCACTCCATCCATCCATGTATAACACAGGCCTAAAAACATTCACTTTTTCAAACAAAAACTTTTTTTTTTTTAACAAAAAGTTGTTTAAACTCATGTATCTATATATTCATCTATTCATCTATCTATCTATTTATCTATCTATCCATCCATCCATCCATCCATCCATCACTCCATCCATCCATGTATAACACAGGCCTAAAAACATTCACTTTTTCAAACAAAAACATATTTTTTTTAACAAAAAGTGGTTTAAACTCATGTATCTATATATTCATCTATTCATCTATCTATCCATCCATCCATCCATCCATCCATCACTCCATCACTCCATCCATCAATGTAACACAGGCCTAAAAAACATTCACTTTTTCAAACAAAAACATTTTTTTTAACAAAAACATTTTTTTTAACAAAAAGTTGTTTCAACTCATGTACCTATCTATCCATCCATCCATCCATCCATCCATCCATCCATCCATCCATCCATCCATCCATCCATCCATCCATCACTCCATCCATCAATCTATCTATAGAAATAGACACTTACCTGTCAGCATTGGTGCTGTTTCAGCACTCGTGCTGATATGCACGGCAAATGCAACCATTTTGCATTGACAGGTGAACAGCTGGGGGAAAACTCAAGTTCAGTTTGCGTCAGGGCGTCTGCATGGATGCAGGGTCAAAGGCCAAAGGCCTGGCACGCTACCTCACCTAACCAGCTAAACCTACCCACCACCTGCACAAAAAAACAGAAAACAAAACCAAAAAACACTGACCACTGGCGGGACCTACACAGACCCTACCCAAAATATACCAGGATAGACCACCCCTATATAAAATAACCCTAGATACAACAGCAATTTATAAAATAGACCCCTGTTAAAAAAAAACAAATCTAAAAAATAAAGTGCAGTACCGTGTCTACACACCTGGTGGCGCTAGAGGCGCACCAAACCACCACCAGTCGACTAGCCATACATCAATTAATATATAAACCAAGTTTCGTACAGATAAAACACACCGTTGCAGATATATGGACAGTTAAGATTCGGCCAATCAGATGCCCTTTATGCAAATGAGGGTGGTTACTAATGAGGGTGAAAGTCGTTTTTACCTCCCTACCTATATGCCATTTTAACCCTAACCTAACCATAGCCCCAAACTAACCCTAAACCCAAACTAACCATTAGTCCAAAGACTACTTTCAATATTTAACACAAAACAATAAAAAAATATGAACAAACAGTCGATCAAACTCATCTATCCATCTATCCATCTATCCATCTATCCATCTATCTATCCATCCATCCATCCATCACTCCATCACTCCATCCATCCATGTATAACACAGGCCTAAAAACATTCACTTTTTCAAACAAAAACATATTTTTTTTAACAAAAAGTGGTTTAAACTCATGTATCTATATATTCATCTATTCATCTATCTATCCATCCATCCATCCATCCATCCATCACTCCATCACTCCATCCATCAATGTAACACAGGCCTAAAAAACATTCACTTTTTCAAACAAAAACATTTTTTTTAACAAAAACATTTTTTTTAACAAAAAGTTGTTTAAACTCATGTACCTATCTATCCATCCATCCATCCATCCATCCATCCATCCATCCATCACTCCATCCATCAATCTATCTATAGAAATAGACACTTACCTGTCAGCATTGGTGCTGTTTCAGCACTCGTGCTGATATGCACGGCAAATGCAACCATTTTGCATTGACAGGTGAACAGCTGGGGGAAAACTCAAGTTCAGTTTGCGTCAGGGCGTCTGCATGGATGCAGGGTCAAAGGCCAAAGGCCTGGCACGCTACCTCACCTAACCAGCTAAACCTACCCACCACCTGCACAAAAAAACAGAAAACAAAACCAAAAAACACTGACCACTGGCGGGACCTACACAGACCCTACCCAAAATATACCAGGATAGACCACCCCTATATAAAATAACCCTAGATACAACAGCAATTTATAAAATAGACCCCTGTTAAAAAAAAACAAATCTAAAAAATAAAGTGCAGTACCGTGTCTACACACCTGGTGGCGCTAGAGGCGCACCAAACCACCACCAGTCGACTAGCCATACATCAATTACTATATAAACCAAGTTTCGTACAGATAAAACACACCGTTGCAGATATATGGACAGTTAAGATTCGGCCAATCAGATGCCCTTTATGCAAATGAGGGTGGTTACTAATGAGGGTGAAAGTCGTTTTTACCTCCCTACCTAACTCTAACCCTAACCCTAACCTAACCTAACCCTAACCCTAACCCTAACCCTAACCCTAACCCATCTATCCATCTATCCATCTATCTATCCATCCATCCATCCATCACTCCATCACTCCATCACTCCATCCATCCATGTATAACACAGGCCTAAAAACATTCACTTTTTCAAACAAAAACTTTTTTTTTTTAACAAAAAGTTGTTTAAACTCATGTATCTATATATTCATCTATTCATCTATCTATCTATTTATCTATCTATCCATCCATCCATCCATCCATCCATCACTCCATCCATCCATGTATAACACAGGCCTAAAAACATTCACTTTTTCAAACAAAAACATATTTTTTTTAACAAAAAGTGGTTTAAACTCATGTATCTATATATTCATCTATTCATCTATCTATCCATCCATCCATCCATCCATCCATCACTCCATCACTCCATCCATCAATGTAACACAGGCCTAAAAAACATTCACTTTTTCAAACAAAAACATTTTTTTTAACAAAAACATTTTTTTTAACAAAAAGTTGTTTCAACTCATGTACCTATCTATCCATCCATCCATCCATCCATCCATCCATCCATCCATCCATCCATCCATCCATCCATCACTCCATCCATCAATCTATCTATAGAAATAGACACTTACCTGTCAGCATTGGTGCTGTTTCAGCACTCGTGCTGATATGCACGGCAAATGCAACCATTTTGCATTGACAGGTGAACAGCTGGGGGAAAACTCAAGTTCAGTTTGCGTCAGGGCGTCTGCATGGATGCAGGGTCAAAGGCCAAAGGCCTGGCACGCTACCTCACCTAACCAGCTAAACCTACCCACCACCTGCACAAAAAAAACAGAAAACAAAACCAAAAAACACTGACCACTGGCGGGACCTACACAGACCCTACCCAAAATATACCAGGATAGACCACCCCTATATAAAATAACCCTAGATACAACAGCAATTTATAAAATAGACCCCTGTTAAAAAAAAACAAATCTAAAAAATAAAGTGCAGTACCGTGTCTACACACCTGGTGGCGCTAGAGGCGCACCAAACCACCACCAGTCGACTAGCCATACATCAATTACTATATAAACCAAGTTTCGTACAGATAAAACACACCGTTGCAGATATATGGACAGTTAAGATTCGGCCAATCAGATGCCCTTTATGCAAATGAGGGTGGTTACTAATGAGGGTGAAAGTCGTTTTTACCTCCCTACCTATATGCCATTTTAACCCTAACCTAACCATAGCCTCAAACTAACCCTAAACCCAAACTAACCATTAGTCCAAAGACTACTTTCAATATTTAACACAAAACAATAAAAAAATATGAACAAACAGTCGATCAAACTCATCTATCCATCTATCCATCTATCCATCTATCCATCTATCTATCCATCCATCCATCCATCACTCCATCACTCCATCACTCCATCCATCCATGTATAACACAGGCCTAAAAACATTCACTTTTTCAAACAAAAACTTTTTTTTTTTTAACAAAAAGTTGTTTAAACTCATGTATCTATATATTCATCTATTCATCTATCTATCTATTTATCTATCTATCCATCCATCCATCCATCCATCCATCACTCCATCCATCCATGTATAACACAGGCCTAAAAACATTCACTTTTTCAAACAAAAACATATTTTTTTTAACAAAAAGTGGTTTAAACTCATGTATCTATATATTCATCTATTCATCTATCTATCCATCCATCCATCCATCCATCCATCACTCCATCACTCCATCCATCAATGTAACACAGGCCTAAAAAACATTCACTTTTTCAAACAAAAACATTTTTTTTAACAAAAACATTTTTTTTAACAAAAAGTTGTTTCAACTCATGTACCTATCTATCCATCCATCCATCCATCCATCCATCCATCCATCCATCCATCCATCCATCCATCCATCACTCCATCCATCAATCTATCTATAGAAATAGACACTTACCTGTCAGCATTGGTGCTGTTTCAGCACTCGTGCTGATATGCACGGCAAATGCAACCATTTTGCATTGACAGGTGAACAGCTGGGGGAAAACTCAAGTTCAGTTTGCGTCAGGGCGTCTGCATGGATGCAGGGTCAAAGGCCAAAGGCCTGGCACGCTACCTCACCTAACCAGCTAAACCTACCCACCACCTGCACAAAAAAACAGAAAACAAAACCAAAAAACACTGACCACTGGCGGGACCTACACAGACCCTACCCAAAATATACCAGGATAGACCACCCCTATATAAAATAACCCTAGATACAACAGCAATTTATAAAATAGACCCCTGTTAAAAAAAAACAAATCTAAAAAATAAAGTGCAGTACCGTGTCTACACACCTGGTGGCGCTAGAGGCGCACCAAACCACCACCAGTCGACTAGCCATACATCAATTACTATATAAACCAAGTTTCGTACAGATAAAACACACCGTTGCAGATATATGGACAGTTAAGATTCGGCCAATCAGATGCCCTTTATGCAAATGAGGGTGGTTACTAATGAGGGTGAAAGTCGTTTTTACCTCCCTACCTATATGCCATTTTAACCCTAACCTAACCATAGCCTCAAACTAACCCTAAACCCAAACTAACCATTAGTCCAAAGACTACTTTCAATATTTAACACAAAACAATAAAAAAATATGAACAAACAGTCGATCAAACTCATCTATCCATCTATCCATCTATCCATCTATCCATCTATCTATCCATCCATCCATCCATCACTCCATCACTCCATCACTCCATCCATCCATGTATAACACAGGCCTAAAAACATTCACTTTTTCAAACAAAAACTTTTTTTTTTTTAACAAAAAGTTGTTTAAACTCATGTATCTATATATTCATCTATTCATCTATCTATCTATTTATCTATCTATCCATCCATCCATCCATCCATCCATCACTCCATCCATCCATGTATAACACAGGCCTAAAAACATTCACTTTTTCAAACAAAAACATATTTTTTTTAACAAAAAGTGGTTTAAACTCATGTATCTATATATTCATCTATTCATCTATCTATCCATCCATCCATCCATCCATCCATCACTCCATCACTCCATCCATCAATGTAACACAGGCCTAAAAAACATTCACTTTTTCAAACAAAAACATTTTTTTTAACAAAAACATTTTTTTTAACAAAAAGTTGTTTCAACTCATGTACCTATCTATCCATCCATCCATCCATCCATCCATCCATCCATCCATCCATCCATCCATCCATCCATCCATCCATCACTCCATCCATCAATCTATCTATAGAAATAGACACTTACCTGTCAGCATTGGTGCTGTTTCAGCACTCGTGCTGATATGCACGGCAAATGCAACCATTTTGCATTGACAGGTGAACAGCTGGGGGAAAACTCAAGTTCAGTTTGCGTCAGGGCGTCTGCATGGATGCAGGGTCAAAGGCCAAAGGCCTGGCACGCTACCTCACCTAACCAGCTAAACCTACCCACCACCTGCACAAAAAAACAGAAAACAAAACCAAAAAACACTGACCACTGGCGGGACCTACACAGACCCTACCCAAAATATACCAGGATAGACCACCCCTATATAAAATAACCCTAGATACAACAGCAATTTATAAAATAGACCCCTGTTAAAAAAAAACAAATCTAAAAAATAAAGTGCAGTACCGTGTCTACACACCTGGTGGCGCTAGAGGCGCACCAAACCACCACCAGTCGACTAGCCATACATCAATTACTATATAAACCAAGTTTCGTACAGATAAAACACACCGTTGCAGATATATGGACAGTTAAGATTCGGCCAATCAGATGCCCTTTATGCAAATGAGGGTGGTTACTAATGAGGGTGAAAGTCGTTTTTACCTCCCTACCTATATGCCATTTTAACCCTAACCTAACCATAGCCTCAAACTAACCCTAAACCCAAACTAACCATTAGTCCAAAGACTACTTTCAATATTTAACACAAAACAATAAAAAAATATGAACAAACAGTCGATCAAACTCATCTATCCATCTATCCATCTATCCATCTATCCATCTATCTATCCATCCATCCATCCATCACTCCATCACTCCATCACTCCATCCATCCATGTATAACACAGGCCTAAAAACATTCACTTTTTCAAACAAAAACTTTTTTTTTTTTAACAAAAAGTTGTTTAAACTCATGTATCTATATATTCATCTATTCATCTATCTATCTATTTATCTATCTATCCATCCATCCATCCATCCATCCATCACTCCATCCATCCATGTATAACACAGGCCTAAAAACATTCACTTTTTCAAACAAAAACATATTTTTTTTAACAAAAAGTGGTTTAAACTCATGTATCTATATATTCATCTATTCATCTATCTATCCATCCATCCATCCATCCATCCATCACTCCATCACTCCATCCATCAATGTAACACAGGCCTAAAAAACATTCACTTTTTCAAACAAAAACATTTTTTTTAACAAAAACATTTTTTTTAACAAAAAGTTGTTTCAACTCATGTACCTATCTATCCATCCATCCATCCATCCATCCATCCATCCATCCATCCATCCATCCATCCATCCATCCATCCATCACTCCATCCATCAATCTATCTATAGAAATAGACACTTACCTGTCAGCATTGGTGCTGTTTCAGCACTCGTGCTGATATGCACGGCAAATGCAACCATTTTGCATTGACAGGTGAACAGCTGGGGGAAAACTCAAGTTCAGTTTGCGTCAGGGCGTCTGCATGGATGCAGGGTCAAAGGCCAAAGGCCTGGCACGCTACCTCACCTAACCAGCTAAACCTACCCACCACCTGCACAAAAAAACAGAAAACAAAACCAAAAAACACTGACCACTGGCGGGACCTACACAGACCCTACCCAAAATATACCAGGATAGACCACCCCTATATAAAATAACCCTAGATACAACAGCAATTTATAAAATAGACCCCTGTTAAAAAAAAACAAATCTAAAAAATAAAGTGCAGTACCGTGTCTACACACCTGGTGGCGCTAGAGGCGCACCAAACCACCACCAGTCGACTAGCCATACATCAATTACTATATAAACCAAGTTTCGTACAGATAAAACACACCGTTGCAGATATATGGACAGTTAAGATTCGGCCAATCAGATGCCCTTTATGCAAATGAGGGTGGTTACTAATGAGGGTGAAAGTCGTTTTTACCTCCCTACCTATATGCCATTTTAACCCTAACCTAACCATAGCCTCAAACTAACCCTAAACCCAAACTAACCATTAGTCCAAAGACTACTTTCAATATTTAACACAAAACAATAAAAAAATATGAACAAACAGTCGATCAAACTCATCTATCCATCTATCCATCTATCCATCTATCCATCTATCTATCCATCCATCCATCCATCACTCCATCACTCCATCACTCCATCCATCCATGTATAACACAGGCCTAAAAACATTCACTTTTTCAAACAAAAACTTTTTTTTTTTTAACAAAAAGTTGTTTAAACTCATGTATCTATATATTCATCTATTCATCTATCTATCTATTTATCTATCTATCCATCCATCCATCCATCCATCCATCACTCCATCCATCCATGTATAACACAGGCCTAAAAACATTCACTTTTTCAAACAAAAACATATTTTTTTTAACAAAAAGTGGTTTAAACTCATGTATCTATATATTCATCTATTCATCTATCTATCCATCCATCCATCCATCCATCCATCACTCCATCACTCCATCCATCAATGTAACACAGGCCTAAAAAACATTCACTTTTTCAAACAAAAACATTTTTTTTAACAAAAACATTTTTTTTAACAAAAAGTTGTTTCAACTCATGTACCTATCTATCCATCCATCCATCCATCCATCCATCCATCCATCCATCCATCCATCCATCCATCCATCCATCACTCCATCCATCAATCTATCTATAGAAATAGACACTTACCTGTCAGCATTGGTGCTGTTTCAGCACTCGTGCTGATATGCACGGCAAATGCAACCATTTTGCATTGACAGGTGAACAGCTGGGGGAAAACTCAAGTTCAGTTTGCGTCAGGGCGTCTGCATGGATGCAGGGTCAAAGGCCAAAGGCCTGGCACGCTACCTCACCTAACCAGCTAAACCTACCCACCACCTGCACAAAAAAACAGAAAACAAAACCAAAAAACACTGACCACTGGCGGGACCTACACAGACCCTACCCAAAATATACCAGGATAGACCACCCCTATATAAAATAACCCTAGATACAACAGCAATTTATAAAATAGACCCCTGTTAAAAAAAAACAAATCTAAAAAATAAAGTGCAGTACCGTGTCTACACACCTGGTGGCGCTAGAGGCGCACCAAACCACCACCAGTCGACTAGCCATACATCAATTACTATATAAACCAAGTTTCGTACAGATAAAACACACCGTTGCAGATATATGGACAGTTAAGATTCGGCCAATCAGATGCCCTTTATGCAAATGAGGGTGGTTACTAATGAGGGTGAAAGTCGTTTTTACCTCCCTACCTATATGCCATTTTAACCCTAACCTAACCATAGCCTCAAACTAACCCTAAACCCAAACTAACCATTAGTCCAAAGACTACTTTCAATATTTAACACAAAACAATAAAAAAATATGAACAAACAGTCGATCAAACTCATCTATCCATCTATCCATCTATCCATCTATCCATCTATCTATCCATCCATCCATCCATCACTCCATCACTCCATCACTCCATCCATCCATGTATAACACAGGCCTAAAAACATTCACTTTTTCAAACAAAAACTTTTTTTTTTTTAACAAAAAGTTGTTTAAACTCATGTATCTATATATTCATCTATTCATCTATCTATCTATTTATCTATCTATCCATCCATCCATCCATCCATCCATCACTCCATCCATCCATGTATAACACAGGCCTAAAAACATTCACTTTTTCAAACAAAAACATATTTTTTTTAACAAAAAGTGGTTTAAACTCATGTATCTATATATTCATCTATTCATCTATCTATCCATCCATCCATCCATCCATCCATCACTCCATCACTCCATCCATCAATGTAACACAGGCCTAAAAAACATTCACTTTTTCAAACAAAAACATTTTTTTTAACAAAAACATTTTTTTTAACAAAAAGTTGTTTCAACTCATGTACCTATCCTATCCATCCATCCATCCATCCATCCATCCATCCATCCATCCATCCATCCATCCATCCATCCATCCATCACTCCATCCATCAATCTATCTATAGAAATAGACACTTACCTGTCAGCATTGGTGCTGTTTCAGCACTCGTGCTGATATGCACGGCAAATGCAACCATTTTGCATTGACAGGTGAACAGCTGGGGGAAAACTCAAGTTCAGTTTGCGTCAGGGCGTCTGCATGGATGCAGGGTCAAAGGCCAAAGGCCTGGCACGCTACCTCACCTAACCAGCTAAACCTACCCACCACCTGCACAAAAAAACAGAAAACAAAACCAAAAAACACTGACCACTGGCGGGACCTACACAGACCCTACCCAAAATATACCAGGATAGACCACCCCTATATAAAATAACCCTAGATACAACAGCAATTTATAAAATAGACCCCTGTTAAAAAAAAACAAATCTAAAAAATAAAGTGCAGTACCGTGTCTACACACCTGGTGGCGCTAGAGGCGCACCAAACCACCACCAGTCGACTAGCCATACATCAATTACTATATAAACCAAGTTTCGTACAGATAAAACACACCGTTGCAGATATATGGACAGTTAAGATTCGGCCAATCAGATGCCCTTTATGCAAATGAGGGTGGTTACTAATGAGGGTGAAAGTCGTTTTTACCTCCCTACCTAACCCTAACCCTAACTCTAACCCTAACCCTAACCCTAACCCTAACTCTAACCCTAACTCTAACTCTAACCCTAACTAATTTACCTCCCTACCTATATGCCATTTTAACCCTAACCTAACCATAGCCTCAAACTAACCCTAAACCCAAACTAACCATTAGTCCAAAGACTACTTTCAATATTTAACACAAAACAATAAAAAAATATGAACAAACAGTCGATCAAACTCATCTATCCATCTATCCATCTATCCATCTATCCATCTATCTATCCATCCATCCATCCATCACTCCATCACTCCATCACTCCATCCATCCATGTATAACACAGGCCTAAAAACATTCACTTTTTCAAACAAAAACTTTTTTTTTTTAACAAAAAGTTGTTTAAACTCATGTATCTATATATTCATCTATTCATCTATCTATCTATTTATCTATCTATCCATCCATCCATCCATCCATCCATCACTCCATCCATCCATGTATAACACAGGCCTAAAAACATTCACTTTTTCAAACAAAAACATATTTTTTTTAACAAAAAGTGGTTTAAACTCATGTATCTATATATTCATCTATTCATCTATCTATCCATCCATCCATCCATCCATCCATCCATCACTCCATCACTCCATCCATCAATGTAACACAGGCCTAAAAAACATTCACTTTTTCAAACAAAAACATTTTTTTTAACAAAAACATTTTTTTTAACAAAAAGTTGTTTCAACTCATGTACCTATCTATCCATCCATCCATCCATCCATCCATCCATCCATCCATCCATCCATCCATCCATCCATCCATCACTCCATCCATCAATCTATCTATAGAAATAGACACTTACCTGTCAGCATTGGTGCTGTTTCAGCACTCGTGCTGATATGCACGGCAAATGCAACCATTTTGCATTGACAGGTGAACAGCTGGGGGAAAACTCAAGTTCAGTTTGCGTCAGGGCGTCTGCATGGATGCAGGGTCAAAGGCCAAAGGCCTGGCACGCTACCTCACCTAACCAGCTAAACCTACCCACCACCTGCACAAAAAAACAGAAAACAAAACCAAAAAACACTGACCACTGGCGGGACCTACACAGACCCTACCCAAAATATACCAGGATAGACCACCCCTATATAAAATAACCCTAGATACAACAGCAATTTATAAAATAGACCCCTGTTAAAAAAAAACAAATCTAAAAAATAAAGTGCAGTACCGTGTCTACACACCTGGTGGCGCTAGAGGCGCACCAAACCACCACCAGTCGACTAGCCATACATCAATTACTATATAAACCAAGTTTCGTACAGATAAAACACACCGTTGCAGATATATGGACAGTTAAGATTCGGCCAATCAGATGCCCTTTATGCAAATGAGGGTGGTTACTAATGAGGGTGAAAGTCGTTTTTACCTCCCTACCTATATGCCATTTTAACCCTAACCTAACCATAGCCTCAAACTAACCCTAAACCCAAACTAACCATTAGTCCAAAGACTACTTTCAATATTTAACACAAAACAATAAAAAAATATGAACAAACAGTCGATCAAACTCATCTATCCATCTATCCATCTATCCATCTATCCATCTATCTATCCATCCATCCATCCATCACTCCATCACTCCATCACTCCATCCATCCATGTATAACACAGGCCTAAAAACATTCACTTTTTCAAACAAAAACTTTTTTTTTTTTAACAAAAAGTTGTTTAAACTCATGTATCTATATATTCATCTATTCATCTATCTATCTATTTATCTATCTATCCATCCATCCATCCATCCATCCATCACTCCATCCATCCATGTATAACACAGGCCTAAAAACATTCACTTTTTCAAACAAAAACATATTTTTTTTAACAAAAAGTGGTTTAAACTCATGTATCTATATATTCATCTATTCATCTATCTATCCATCCATCCATCCATCCATCCATCACTCCATCACTCCATCCATCAATGTAACACAGGCCTAAAAAACATTCACTTTTTCAAACAAAAACATTTTTTTTAACAAAAACATTTTTTTTAACAAAAAGTTGTTTCAACTCATGTACCTATCTATCCATCCATCCATCCATCCATCCATCCATCCATCCATCCATCCATCCATCCATCCATCCATCACTCCATCCATCAATCTATCTATAGAAATAGACACTTACCTGTCAGCATTGGTGCTGTTTCAGCACTCGTGCTGATATGCACGGCAAATGCAACCATTTTGCATTGACAGGTGAACAGCTGGGGGAAAACTCAAGTTCAGTTTGCGTCAGGGCGTCTGCATGGATGCAGGGTCAAAGGCCAAAGGCCTGGCACGCTACCTCACCTAACCAGCTAAACCTACCCACCACCTGCACAAAAAAACAGAAAACAAAACCAAAAAACACTGACCACTGGCGGGACCTACACAGACCCTACCCAAAATATACCAGGATAGACCACCCCTATATAAAATAACCCTAGATACAACAGCAATTTATAAAATAGACCCCTGTTAAAAAAAAACAAATCTAAAAAATAAAGTGCAGTACCGTGTCTACACACCTGGTGGCGCTAGAGGCGCACCAAACCACCACCAGTCGACTAGCCATACATCAATTACTATATAAACCAAGTTTCGTACAGATAAAACACACCGTTGCAGATATATGGACAGTTAAGATTCGGCCAATCAGATGCCCTTTATGCAAATGAGGGTGGTTACTAATGAGGGTGAAAGTCGTTTTTACCTCCCTACCTATATGCCATTTTAACCCTAACCTAACCATAGCCTCAAACTAACCCTAAACCCAAACTAACCATTAGTCCAAAGACTACTTTCAATATTTAACACAAAACAATAAAAAAATATGAACAAACAGTCGATCAAACTCATCTATCCATCTATCCATCTATCCATCTATCCATCTATCTATCCATCCATCCATCCATCACTCCATCACTCCATCACTCCATCCATCCATGTATAACACAGGCCTAAAAACATTCACTTTTTCAAACAAAAACTTTTTTTTTTTAACAAAAAGTTGTTTAAACTCATGTATCTATATATTCATCTATTCATCTATCTATCTATTTATCTATCTATCCATCCATCCATCCATCCATCCATCACTCCATCCATCCATGTATAACACAGGCCTAAAAACATTCACTTTTTCAAACAAAAACATATTTTTTTTAACAAAAAGTGGTTTAAACTCATGTATCTATATATTCATCTATTCATCTATCTATCCATCCATCCATCCATCCATCCATCACTCCATCACTCCATCCATCAATGTAACACAGGCCTAAAAAACATTCACTTTTTCAAACAAAAACATTTTTTTTAACAAAAACATTTTTTTTAACAAAAAGTTGTTTCAACTCATGTACCTATCTATCCATCCATCCATCCATCCATCCATCCATCCATCCATCCATCCATCCATCCATCCATCCATCCATCCATCCATCACTCCATCCATCCATCACTCCATCTATAGAAATAGACACTTACCTGTCAGCATTGGTGCTGTTTCAGCACTCGTGCTGATATGCACGGCAAATGCAACCATTTTGCATTGACAGGTGAACAGCTGGGGGAAAACTCAAGTTCAGTTTGCGTCAGGGCGTCTGCATGGATGCAGGGTCAAAGGCCAAAGGCCTGGCACGCTACCTCACCTAACCAGCTAAACCTACCCACCACCTGCACAAAAAAACAGAAAACAAAACCAAAAAACACTGACCACTGGCGGGACCTACACAGACCCTACCCAAAATATACCAGGATAGACCACCCCTATATAAAATAACCCTAGATACAACAGCAATTTATAAAATAGACCCCTGTTAAAAAAAAACAAATCTAAAAAATAAAGTGCAGTACCGTGTCTACACACCTGGTGGCGCTAGAGGCGCACCAAACCACCACCAGTCGACTAGCCATACATCAATTACTATATAAACCAAGTTTCGTACAGATAAAACACACCGTTGCAGATATATGGACAGTTAAGATTCGGCCAATCAGATGCCCTTTATGCAAATGAGGGTGGTTACTAATGAGGGTGAAAGTCGTTTTTACCTCCCTACCTAACCCTAACCCTAACTCTAACCCTAACCCTAACCCTAACCCTAACTCTAACCCTAACTCTAACTCTAACCCTAACTAACCCTTTACCTCCCTACCTATATGCCATTTTAACCCTAACCTAACCATAGCCTCAAACTAACCCTAAACCCAAACTAACCATTAGTCCAAAGACTACTTTCAATATTTAACACAAAACAATAAAAAAATATGAACAAACAGTCGATCAAACTCATCTATCCATCTATCCATCTATCCATCTATCCATCTATCTATCCATCCATCCATCCATCACTCCATCACTCCATCACTCCATCCATCCATGTATAACACAGGCCTAAAAACATTCACTTTTTCAAACAAAAACTTTTTTTTTTTTAACAAAAAGTTGTTTAAACTCATGTATCTATATATTCATCTATTCATCTATCTATCTATTTATCTATCTATCCATCCATCCATCCATCCATCCATCACTCCATCCATCCATGTATAACACAGGCCTAAAAACATTCACTTTTTCAAACAAAAACATATTTTTTTTAACAAAAAGTGGTTTAAACTCATGTATCTATATATTCATCTATTCATCTATCTATCCATCCATCCATCCATCCATCCATCCATCACTCCATCACTCCATCCATCAATGTAACACAGGCCTAAAAAACATTCACTTTTTCAAACAAAAACATTTTTTTTAACAAAAACATTTTTTTTAACAAAAAGTTGTTTCAACTCATGTACCTATCTATCCATCCATCCATCCATCCATCCATCCATCCATCCATCCATCCATCCATCCATCCATCCATCACTCCATCCATCAATCTATCTATAGAAATAGACACTTACCTGTCAGCATTGGTGCTGTTTCAGCACTCGTGCTGATATGCACGGCAA
This sequence comes from Leuciscus leuciscus, assembly GCF_965113295.1. Taxonomy (NCBI): domain Eukaryota; kingdom Metazoa; phylum Chordata; class Actinopteri; order Cypriniformes; family Leuciscidae; genus Leuciscus; species Leuciscus leuciscus. The sequence goes on from NW_028118526.1 coordinate 177,635, forward strand.
ATGCAACCATTTTGCATTGACAGGTGAACAGCTGGGGGAAAACTCAAGTTCAGTTTGCGTCAGGGCGTCTGCATGGATGCAGGGTCAAAGGCCAAAGGCCTGGCACGCTACCTCACCTAACCAGCTAAACCTACCCACCACCTGCACAAAAAAACAGAAAACAAAACCAAAAAACACTGACCACTGGCGGGACCTACACAGACCCTACCCAAAATATACCAGGATAGACCACCCCTATATAAAATAACCCTAGATACAACAGCAATTTATAAAATAGACCCCTGTTAAAAAAAAACAAATCTAAAAAATAAAGTGCAGTACCGTGTCTACACACCTGGTGGCGCTAGAGGCGCACCAAACCACCACCAGTCGACTAGCCATACATCAATTACTATATAAACCAAGTTTCGTACAGATAAAACACACCGTTGCAGATATATGGACAGTTAAGATTCGGCCAATCAGATGCCCTTTATGCAAATGAGGGTGGTTACTAATGAGGGTGAAAGTCGTTTTTACCTCCCTACCTATATGCCATTTTAACCCTAACCTAACCATAGCCTCAAACTAACCCTAAACCCAAACTAACCATTAGTCCAAAGACTACTTTCAATATTTAACACAAAACAATAAAAAAATATGAACAAACAGTCGATCAAACTCATCTATCCATCTATCCATCTATCCATCTATCCATCTATCTATCCATCCATCCATCCATCACTCCATCACTCCATCACTCCATCCATCCATGTATAACACAGGCCTAAAAACATTCACTTTTTCAAACAAAAACTTTTTTTTTTTTAACAAAAAGTTGTTTAAACTCATGTATCTATATATTCATCTATTCATCTATCTATCTATTTATCTATCTATCCATCCATCCATCCATCCATCCATCACTCCATCCATCCATGTATAACACAGGCCTAAAAACATTCACTTTTTCAAACAAAAACATATTTTTTTTAACAAAAAGTGGTTTAAACTCATGTATCTATATATTCATCTATTCATCTATCTATCCATCCATCCATCCATCCATCCATCACTCCATCACTCCATCCATCAATGTAACACAGGCCTAAAAAACATTCACTTTTTCAAACAAAAACATTTTTTTTAACAAAAACATTTTTTTTAACAAAAAGTTGTTTCAACTCATGTACCTATCTATCCATCCATCCATCCATCCATCCATCCATCCATCCATCCATCCATCCATCCATCCATCCATCACTCCATCCATCAATCTATCTATAGAAATAGACACTTACCTGTCAGCATTGGTGCTGTTTCAGCACTCGTGCTGATATGCACGGCAAATGCAACCATTTTGCATTGACAGGTGAACAGCTGGGGGAAAACTCAAGTTCAGTTTGCGTCAGGGCGTCTGCATGGATGCAGGGTCAAAGGCCAAAGGCCTGGCACGCTACCTCACCTAACCAGCTAAACCTACCCACCACCTGCACAAAAAAACAGAAAACAAAACCAAAAAACACTGACCACTGGCGGGACCTACACAGACCCTACCCAAAATATACCAGGATAGACCACCCCTATATAAAATAACCCTAGATACAACAGCAATTTATAAAATAGACCCCTGTTAAAAAAAAACAAATCTAAAAAATAAAGTGCAGTACCGTGTCTACACACCTGGTGGCGCTAGAGGCGCACCAAACCACCACCAGTCGACTAGCCATACATCAATTACTATATAAACCAAGTTTCGTACAGATAAAACACACCGTTGCAGATATATGGACAGTTAAGATTCGGCCAATCAGATGCCCTTTATGCAAATGAGGGTGGTTACTAATGAGGGTGAAAGTCGTTTTTACCTCCCTACCTATATGCCATTTTAACCCTAACCTAACCATAGCCTCAAACTAACCCTAAACCCAAACTAACCATTAGTCCAAAGACTACTTTCAATATTTAACACAAAACAATAAAAAAATATGAACAAACAGTCGATCAAACTCATCTATCCATCTATCCATCTATCCATCTATCCATCTATCTATCCATCCATCCATCCATCACTCCATCACTCCATCACTCCATCCATCCATGTATAACACAGGCCTAAAAACATTCACTTTTTCAAACAAAAACTTTTTTTTTTTAACAAAAAGTTGTTTAAACTCATGTATCTATATATTCATCTATTCATCTATCTATCTATTTATCTATCTATCCATCCATCCATCCATCCATCCATCACTCCATCCATCCATGTATAACACAGGCCTAAAAACATTCACTTTTTCAAACAAAAACATATTTTTTTTAACAAAAAGTGGTTTAAACTCATGTATCTATATATTCATCTATTCATCTATCTATCCATCCATCCATCCATCCATCCATCACTCCATCACTCCATCCATCAATGTAACACAGGCCTAAAAAACATTCACTTTTTCAAACAAAAACATTTTTTTTAACAAAAACATTTTTTTTAACAAAAAGTTGTTTCAACTCATGTACCTATCTATCCATCCATCCATCCATCCATCCATCCATCCATCCATCCATCCATCCATCCATCCATCCATCCATCCATCCATCACTCCATCCATCCATCACTCCATCTATAGAAATAGACACTTACCTGTCAGCATTGGTGCTGTTTCAGCACTCGTGCTGATATGCACGGCAAATGCAACCATTTTGCATTGACAGGTGAACAGCTGGGGGAAAACTCAAGTTCAGTTTGCGTCAGGGCGTCTGCATGGATGCAGGGTCAAAGGCCAAAGGCCTGGCACGCTACCTCACCTAACCAGCTAAACCTACCCACCACCTGCACAAAAAAACAGAAAACAAAACCAAAAAACACTGACCACTGGCGGGACCTACACAGACCCTACCCAAAATATACCAGGATAGACCACCCCTATATAAAATAACCCTAGATACAACAGCAATTTATAAAATAGACCCCTGTTAAAAAAAAACAAATCTAAAAAATAAAGTGCAGTACCGTGTCTACACACCTGGTGGCGCTAGAGGCGCACCAAACCACCACCAGTCGACTAGCCATACATCAATTACTATATAAACCAAGTTTCGTACAGATAAAACACACCGTTGCAGATATATGGACAGTTAAGATTCGGCCAATCAGATGCCCTTTATGCAAATGAGGGTGGTTACTAATGAGGGTGAAAGTCGTTTTTACCTCCCTACCTAACCCTAACCCTAACTCTAACCCTAACCCTAACCCTAACCCTAACTCTAACCCTAACTCTAACTCTAACCCTAACTAACCCTTTACCTCCCTACCTATATGCCATTTTAACCCTAACCTAACCATAGCCTCAAACTAACCCTAAACCCAAACTAACCATTAGTCCAAAGACTACTTTCAATATTTAACACAAAACAATAAAAAAATATGAACAAACAGTCGATCAAACTCATCTATCCATCTATCCATCTATCCATCTATCCATCTATCTATCCATCCATCCATCCATCACTCCATCACTCCATCACTCCATCCATCCATGTATAACACAGGCCTAAAAACATTCACTTTTTCAAACAAAAACTTTTTTTTTTTTAACAAAAAGTTGTTTAAACTCATGTATCTATATATTCATCTATTCATCTATCTATCTATTTATCTATCTATCCATCCATCCATCCATCCATCCATCACTCCATCCATCCATGTATAACACAGGCCTAAAAACATTCACTTTTTCAAACAAAAACATATTTTTTTTAACAAAAAGTGGTTTAAACTCATGTATCTATATATTCATCTATTCATCTATCTATCCATCCATCCATCCATCCATCCATCCATCACTCCATCACTCCATCCATCAATGTAACACAGGCCTAAAAAACATTCACTTTTTCAAACAAAAACATTTTTTTTAACAAAAACATTTTTTTTAACAAAAAGTTGTTTCAACTCATGTACCTATCTATCCATCCATCCATCCATCCATCCATCCATCCATCCATCCATCCATCCATCCATCCATCCATCACTCCATCCATCAATCTATCTATAGAAATAGACACTTACCTGTCAGCATTGGTGCTGTTTCAGCACTCGTGCTGATATGCACGGCAAATGCAACCATTTTGCATTGACAGGTGAACAGCTGGGGGAAAACTCAAGTTCAGTTTGCGTCAGGGCGTCTGCATGGATGCAGGGTCAAAGGCCAAAGGCCTGGCACGCTACCTCACCTAACCAGCTAAACCTACCCACCACCTGCACAAAAAAACAGAAAACAAAACCAAAAAACACTGACCACTGGCGGGACCTACACAGACCCTACCCAAAATATACCAGGATAGACCACCCCTATATAAAATAACCCTAGATACAACAGCAATTTATAAAATAGACCCCTGTTAAAAAAAAACAAATCTAAAAAATAAAGTGCAGTACCGTGTCTACACACCTGGTGGCGCTAGAGGCGCACCAAACCACCACCAGTCGACTAGCCATACATCAATTACTATATAAACCAAGTTTCGTACAGATAAAACACACCGTTGCAGATATATGGACAGTTAAGATTCGGCCAATCAGATGCCCTTTATGCAAATGAGGGTGGTTACTAATGAGGGTGAAAGTCGTTTTTACCTCCCTACCTATATGCCATTTTAACCCTAACCTAACCATAGCCTCAAACTAACCCTAAACCCAAACTAACCATTAGTCCAAAGACTACTTTCAATATTTAACACAAAACAATAAAAAAATATGAACAAACAGTCGATCAAACTCATCTATCCATCTATCCATCTATCCATCTATCCATCTATCTATCCATCCATCCATCCATCACTCCATCACTCCATCACTCCATCCATCCATGTATAACACAGGCCTAAAAACATTCACTTTTTCAAACAAAAACTTTTTTTTTTTTAACAAAAAGTTGTTTAAACTCATGTATCTATATATTCATCTATTCATCTATCTATCTATTTATCTATCTATCCATCCATCCATCCATCCATCCATCACTCCATCCATCCATGTATAACACAGGCCTAAAAACATTCACTTTTTCAAACAAAAACATATTTTTTTTAACAAAAAGTGGTTTAAACTCATGTATCTATATATTCATCTATTCATCTATCTATCCATCCATCCATCCATCCATCCATCACTCCATCACTCCATCCATCAATGTAACACAGGCCTAAAAAACATTCACTTTTTCAAACAAAAACATTTTTTTTAACAAAAACATTTTTTTTAACAAAAAGTTGTTTCAACTCATGTACCTATCTATCCATCCATCCATCCATCCATCCATCCATCCATCCATCCATCCATCCATCCATCCATCCATCACTCCATCCATCAATCTATCTATAGAAATAGACACTTACCTGTCAGCATTGGTGCTGTTTCAGCACTCGTGCTGATATGCACGGCAAATGCAACCATTTTGCATTGACAGGTGAACAGCTGGGGGAAAACTCAAGTTCAGTTTGCGTCAGGGCGTCTGCATGGATGCAGGGTCAAAGGCCAAAGGCCTGGCACGCTACCTCACCTAACCAGCTAAACCTACCCACCACCTGCACAAAAAAACAGAAAACAAAACCAAAAAACACTGACCACTGGCGGGACCTACACAGACCCTACCCAAAATATACCAGGATAGACCACCCCTATATAAAATAACCCTAGATACAACAGCAATTTATAAAATAGACCCCTGTTAAAAAAAAACAAATCTAAAAAATAAAGTGCAGTACCGTGTCTACACACCTGGTGGCGCTAGAGGCGCACCAAACCACCACCAGTCGACTAGCCATACATCAATTACTATATAAACCAAGTTTCGTACAGATAAAACACACCGTTGCAGATATATGGACAGTTAAGATTCGGCCAATCAGATGCCCTTTATGCAAATGAGGGTGGTTACTAATGAGGGTGAAAGTCGTTTTTACCTCCCTACCTATATGCCATTTTAACCCTAACCTAACCATAGCCTCAAACTAACCCTAAACCCAAACTAACCATTAGTCCAAAGACTACTTTCAATATTTAACACAAAACAATAAAAAAATATGAACAAACAGTCGATCAAACTCATCTATCCATCTATCCATCTATCCATCTATCCATCTATCTATCCATCCATCCATCCATCACTCCATCACTCCATCACTCCATCCATCCATGTATAACACAGGCCTAAAAACATTCACTTTTTCAAACAAAAACTTTTTTTTTTTAACAAAAAGTTGTTTAAACTCATGTATCTATATATTCATCTATTCATCTATCTATCTATTTATCTATCTATCCATCCATCCATCCATCCATCCATCACTCCATCCATCCATGTATAACACAGGCCTAAAAACATTCACTTTTTCAAACAAAAACATATTTTTTTTAACAAAAAGTGGTTTAAACTCATGTATCTATATATTCATCTATTCATCTATCTATCCATCCATCCATCCATCCATCCATCACTCCATCACTCCATCCATCAATGTAACACAGGCCTAAAAAACATTCACTTTTTCAAACAAAAACATTTTTTTTAACAAAAACATTTTTTTTAACAAAAAGTTGTTTCAACTCATGTACCTATCTATCCATCCATCCATCCATCCATCCATCCATCCATCCATCCATCCATCCATCCATCCATCCATCCATCCATCCATCACTCCATCCATCCATCACTCCATCTATAGAAATAGACACTTACCTGTCAGCATTGGTGCTGTTTCAGCACTCGTGCTGATATGCACGGCAAATGCAACCATTTTGCATTGACAGGTGAACAGCTGGGGGAAAACTCAAGTTCAGTTTGCGTCAGGGCGTCTGCATGGATGCAGGGTCAAAGGCCAAAGGCCTGGCACGCTACCTCACCTAACCAGCTAAACCTACCCACCACCTGCACAAAAAAACAGAAAACAAAACCAAAAAACACTGACCACTGGCGGGACCTACACAGACCCTACCCAAAATATACCAGGATAGACCACCCCTATATAAAATAACCCTAGATACAACAGCAATTTATAAAATAGACCCCTGTTAAAAAAAAACAAATCTAAAAAATAAAGTGCAGTACCGTGTCTACACACCTGGTGGCGCTAGAGGCGCACCAAACCACCACCAGTCGACTAGCCATACATCAATTACTATATAAACCAAGTTTCGTACAGATAAAACACACCGTTGCAGATATATGGACAGTTAAGATTCGGCCAATCAGATGCCCTTTATGCAAATGAGGGTGGTTACTAATGAGGGTGAAAGTCGTTTTTACCTCCCTACCTAACCCTAACCCTAACTCTAACCCTAACCCTAACCCTAACCCTAACTCTAACCCTAACTCTAACTCTAACCCTAACTAACCCTTTACCTCCCTACCTATATGCCATTTTAACCCTAACCTAACCATAGCCTCAAACTAACCCTAAACCCAAACTAACCATTAGTCCAAAGACTACTTTCAATATTTAACACAAAACAATAAAAAAATATGAACAAACAGTCGATCAAACTCATCTATCCATCTATCCATCTATCCATCTATCCATCTATCTATCCATCCATCCATCCATCACTCCATCACTCCATCACTCCATCCATCCATGTATAACACAGGCCTAAAAACATTCACTTTTTCAAACAAAAACTTTTTTTTTTTTAACAAAAAGTTGTTTAAACTCATGTATCTATATATTCATCTATTCATCTATCTATCTATTTATCTATCTATCCATCCATCCATCCATCCATCCATCACTCCATCCATCCATGTATAACACAGGCCTAAAAACATTCACTTTTTCAAACAAAAACATATTTTTTTTAACAAAAAGTGGTTTAAACTCATGTATCTATATATTCATCTATTCATCTATCTATCCATCCATCCATCCATCCATCCATCCATCACTCCATCACTCCATCCATCAATGTAACACAGGCCTAAAAAACATTCACTTTTTCAAACAAAAACATTTTTTTTAACAAAAACATTTTTTTTAACAAAAAGTTGTTTCAACTCATGTACCTATCTATCCATCCATCCATCCATCCATCCATCCATCCATCCATCCATCCATCCATCCATCCATCCATCACTCCATCCATCAATCTATCTATAGAAATAGACACTTACCTGTCAGCATTGGTGCTGTTTCAGCACTCGTGCTGATATGCACGGCAAATGCAACCATTTTGCATTGACAGGTGAACAGCTGGGGGAAAACTCAAGTTCAGTTTGCGTCAGGGCGTCTGCATGGATGCAGGGTCAAAGGCCAAAGGCCTGGCACGCTACCTCACCTAACCAGCTAAACCTACCCACCACCTGCACAAAAAAACAGAAAACAAAACCAAAAAACACTGACCACTGGCGGGACCTACACAGACCCTACCCAAAATATACCAGGATAGACCACCCCTATATAAAATAACCCTAGATACAACAGCAATTTATAAAATAGACCCCTGTTAAAAAAAAACAAATCTAAAAAATAAAGTGCAGTACCGTGTCTACACACCTGGTGGCGCTAGAGGCGCACCAAACCACCACCAGTCGACTAGCCATACATCAATTACTATATAAACCAAGTTTCGTACAGATAAAACACACCGTTGCAGATATATGGACAGTTAAGATTCGGCCAATCAGATGCCCTTTATGCAAATGAGGGTGGTTACTAATGAGGGTGAAAGTCGTTTTTACCTCCCTACCTATATGCCATTTTAACCCTAACCTAACCATAGCCTCAAACTAACCCTAAACCCAAACTAACCATTAGTCCAAAGACTACTTTCAATATTTAACACAAAACAATAAAAAAATATGAACAAACAGTCGATCAAACTCATCTATCCATCTATCCATCTATCCATCTATCCATCTATCTATCCATCCATCCATCCATCACTCCATCACTCCATCACTCCATCCATCCATGTATAACACAGGCCTAAAAACATTCACTTTTTCAAACAAAAACTTTTTTTTTTTTAACAAAAAGTTGTTTAAACTCATGTATCTATATATTCATCTATTCATCTATCTATCTATTTATCTATCTATCCATCCATCCATCCATCCATCCATCACTCCATCCATCCATGTATAACACAGGCCTAAAAACATTCACTTTTTCAAACAAAAACATATTTTTTTTAACAAAAAGTGGTTTAAACTCATGTATCTATATATTCATCTATTCATCTATCTATCCATCCATCCATCCATCCATCCATCACTCCATCACTCCATCCATCAATGTAACACAGGCCTAAAAAACATTCACTTTTTCAAACAAAAACATTTTTTTTAACAAAAACATTTTTTTTAACAAAAAGTTGTTTCAACTCATGTACCTATCTATCCATCCATCCATCCATCCATCCATCCATCCATCCATCCATCCATCCATCCATCCATCCATCACTCCATCCATCAATCTATCTATAGAAATAGACACTTACCTGTCAGCATTGGTGCTGTTTCAGCACTCGTGCTGATATGCACGGCAAATGCAACCATTTTGCATTGACAGGTGAACAGCTGGGGGAAAACTCAAGTTCAGTTTGCGTCAGGGCGTCTGCATGGATGCAGGGTCAAAGGCCAAAGGCCTGGCACGCTACCTCACCTAACCAGCTAAACCTACCCACCACCTGCACAAAAAAACAGAAAACAAAACCAAAAAACACTGACCACTGGCGGGACCTACACAGACCCTACCCAAAATATACCAGGATAGACCACCCCTATATAAAATAACCCTAGATACAACAGCAATTTATAAAATAGACCCCTGTTAAAAAAAAACAAATCTAAAAAATAAAGTGCAGTACCGTGTCTACACACCTGGTGGCGCTAGAGGCGCACCAAACCACCACCAGTCGACTAGCCATACATCAATTACTATATAAACCAAGTTTCGTACAGATAAAACACACCGTTGCAGATATATGGACAGTTAAGATTCGGCCAATCAGATGCCCTTTATGCAAATGAGGGTGGTTACTAATGAGGGTGAAAGTCGTTTTTACCTCCCTACCTATATGCCATTTTAACCCTAACCTAACCATAGCCTCAAACTAACCCTAAACCCAAACTAACCATTAGTCCAAAGACTACTTTCAATATTTAACACAAAACAATAAAAAAATATGAACAAACAGTCGATCAAACTCATCTATCCATCTATCCATCTATCCATCTATCCATCTATCTATCCATCCATCCATCCATCACTCCATCACTCCATCACTCCATCCATCCATGTATAACACAGGCCTAAAAACATTCACTTTTTCAAACAAAAACTTTTTTTTTTTAACAAAAAGTTGTTTAAACTCATGTATCTATATATTCATCTATTCATCTATCTATCTATTTATCTATCTATCCATCCATCCATCCATCCATCCATCACTCCATCCATCCATGTATAACACAGGCCTAAAAACATTCACTTTTTCAAACAAAAACATATTTTTTTTAACAAAAAGTGGTTTAAACTCATGTATCTATATATTCATCTATTCATCTATCTATCCATCCATCCATCCATCCATCCATCACTCCATCACTCCATCCATCAATGTAACACAGGCCTAAAAAACATTCACTTTTTCAAACAAAAACATTTTTTTTAACAAAAACATTTTTTTTAACAAAAAGTTGTTTCAACTCATGTACCTATCTATCCATCCATCCATCCATCCATCCATCCATCCATCCATCCATCCATCCATCCATCCATCCATCCATCCATCCATCACTCCATCCATCCATCACTCCATCTATAGAAATAGACACTTACCTGTCAGCATTGGTGCTGTTTCAGCACTCGTGCTGATATGCACGGCAAATGCAACCATTTTGCATTGACAGGTGAACAGCTGGGGGAAAACTCAAGTTCAGTTTGCGTCAGGGCGTCTGCATGGATGCAGGGTCAAAGGCCAAAGGCCTGGCACGCTACCTCACCTAACCAGCTAAACCTACCCACCACCTGCACAAAAAAACAGAAAACAAAACCAAAAAACACTGACCACTGGCGGGACCTACACAGACCCTACCCAAAATATACCAGGATAGACCACCCCTATATAAAATAACCCTAGATACAACAGCAATTTATAAAATAGACCCCTGTTAAAAAAAAACAAATCTAAAAAATAAAGTGCAGTACCGTGTCTACACACCTGGTGGCGCTAGAGGCGCACCAAACCACCACCAGTCGACTAGCCATACATCAATTACTATATAAACCAAGTTTCGTACAGATAAAACACACCGTTGCAGATATATGGACAGTTAAGATTCGGCCAATCAGATGCCCTTTATGCAAATGAGGGTGGTTACTAATGAGGGTGAAAGTCGTTTTTACCTCCCTACCTAACCCTAACCCTAACTCTAACCCTAACCCTAACCCTAACCCTAACTCTAACCCTAACTCTAACTCTAACCCTAACTAACCCTTTACCTCCCTACCTATATGCCATTTTAACCCTAACCTAACCATAGCCTCAAACTAACCCTAAACCCAAACTAACCATTAGTCCAAAGACTACTTTCAATATTTAACACAAAACAATAAAAAAATATGAACAAACAGTCGATCAAACTCATCTATCCATCTATCCATCTATCCATCTATCCATCTATCTATCCATCCATCCATCCATCACTCCATCACTCCATCACTCCATCCATCCATGTATAACACAGGCCTAAAAACATTCACTTTTTCAAACAAAAACTTTTTTTTTTTTAACAAAAAGTTGTTTAAACTCATGTATCTATATATTCATCTATTCATCTATCTATCTATTTATCTATCTATCCATCCATCCATCCATCCATCCATCACTCCATCCATCCATGTATAACACAGGCCTAAAAACATTCACTTTTTCAAACAAAAACATATTTTTTTTAACAAAAAGTGGTTTAAACTCATGTATCTATATATTCATCTATTCATCTATCTATCCATCCATCCATCCATCCATCCATCCATCACTCCATCACTCCATCCATCAATGTAACACAGGCCTAAAAAACATTCACTTTTTCAAACAAAAACATTTTTTTTAACAAAAACATTTTTTTTAACAAAAAGTTGTTTCAACTCATGTACCTATCTATCCATCCATCCATCCATCCATCCATCCATCCATCCATCCATCCATCCATCCATCCATCCATCACTCCATCCATCAATCTATCTATAGAAATAGACACTTACCTGTCAGCATTGGTGCTGTTTCAGCACTCGTGCTGATATGCACGGCAAATGCAACCATTTTGCATTGACAGGTGAACAGCTGGGGGAAAACTCAAGTTCAGTTTGCGTCAGGGCGTCTGCATGGATGCAGGGTCAAAGGCCAAAGGCCTGGCACGCTACCTCACCTAACCAGCTAAACCTACCCACCACCTGCACAAAAAAACAGAAAACAAAACCAAAAAACACTGACCACTGGCGGGACCTACACAGACCCTACCCAAAATATACCAGGATAGACCACCCCTATATAAAATAACCCTAGATACAACAGCAATTTATAAAATAGACCCCTGTTAAAAAAAAACAAATCTAAAAAATAAAGTGCAGTACCGTGTCTACACACCTGGTGGCGCTAGAGGCGCACCAAACCACCACCAGTCGACTAGCCATACATCAATTACTATATAAACCAAGTTTCGTACAGATAAAACACACCGTTGCAGATATATGGACAGTTAAGATTCGGCCAATCAGATGCCCTTTATGCAAATGAGGGTGGTTACTAATGAGGGTGAAAGTCGTTTTTACCTCCCTACCTATATGCCATTTTAACCCTAACCTAACCATAGCCTCAAACTAACCCTAAACCCAAACTAACCATTAGTCCAAAGACTACTTTCAATATTTAACACAAAACAATAAAAAAATATGAACAAACAGTCGATCAAACTCATCTATCCATCTATCCATCTATCCATCTATCCATCTATCTATCCATCCATCCATCCATCACTCCATCACTCCATCACTCCATCCATCCATGTATAACACAGGCCTAAAAACATTCACTTTTTCAAACAAAAACTTTTTTTTTTTTAACAAAAAGTTGTTTAAACTCATGTATCTATATATTCATCTATTCATCTATCTATCTATTTATCTATCTATCCATCCATCCATCCATCCATCCATCACTCCATCCATCCATGTATAACACAGGCCTAAAAACATTCACTTTTTCAAACAAAAACATATTTTTTTTAACAAAAAGTGGTTTAAACTCATGTATCTATATATTCATCTATTCATCTATCTATCCATCCATCCATCCATCCATCCATCACTCCATCACTCCATCCATCAATGTAACACAGGCCTAAAAAACATTCACTTTTTCAAACAAAAACATTTTTTTTAACAAAAACATTTTTTTTAACAAAAAGTTGTTTCAACTCATGTACCTATCTATCCATCCATCCATCCATCCATCCATCCATCCATCCATCCATCCATCCATCCATCCATCCATCACTCCATCCATCAATCTATCTATAGAAATAGACACTTACCTGTCAGCATTGGTGCTGTTTCAGCACTCGTGCTGATATGCACGGCAAATGCAACCATTTTGCATTGACAGGTGAACAGCTGGGGGAAAACTCAAGTTCAGTTTGCGTCAGGGCGTCTGCATGGATGCAGGGTCAAAGGCCAAAGGCCTGGCACGCTACCTCACCTAACCAGCTAAACCTACCCACCACCTGCACAAAAAAACAGAAAACAAAACCAAAAAACACTGACCACTGGCGGGACCTACACAGACCCTACCCAAAATATACCAGGATAGACCACCCCTATATAAAATAACCCTAGATACAACAGCAATTTATAAAATAGACCCCTGTTAAAAAAAAACAAATCTAAAAAATAAAGTGCAGTACCGTGTCTACACACCTGGTGGCGCTAGAGGCGCACCAAACCACCACCAGTCGACTAGCCATACATCAATTACTATATAAACCAAGTTTCGTACAGATAAAACACACCGTTGCAGATATATGGACAGTTAAGATTCGGCCAATCAGATGCCCTTTATGCAAATGAGGGTGGTTACTAATGAGGGTGAAAGTCGTTTTTACCTCCCTACCTATATGCCATTTTAACCCTAACCTAACCATAGCCTCAAACTAACCCTAAACCCAAACTAACCATTAGTCCAAAGACTACTTTCAATATTTAACACAAAACAATAAAAAAATATGAACAAACAGTCGATCAAACTCATCTATCCATCTATCCATCTATCCATCTATCCATCTATCTATCCATCCATCCATCCATCACTCCATCACTCCATCACTCCATCCATCCATGTATAACACAGGCCTAAAAACATTCACTTTTTCAAACAAAAACTTTTTTTTTTTAACAAAAAGTTGTTTAAACTCATGTATCTATATATTCATCTATTCATCTATCTATCTATTTATCTATCTATCCATCCATCCATCCATCCATCCATCACTCCATCCATCCATGTATAACACAGGCCTAAAAACATTCACTTTTTCAAACAAAAACATATTTTTTTTAACAAAAAGTGGTTTAAACTCATGTATCTATATATTCATCTATTCATCTATCTATCCATCCATCCATCCATCCATCCATCACTCCATCACTCCATCCATCAATGTAACACAGGCCTAAAAAACATTCACTTTTTCAAACAAAAACATTTTTTTTAACAAAAACATTTTTTTTAACAAAAAGTTGTTTCAACTCATGTACCTATCTATCCATCCATCCATCCATCCATCCATCCATCCATCCATCCATCCATCCATCCATCCATCCATCCATCCATCCATCACTCCATCCATCCATCACTCCATCTATAGAAATAGACACTTACCTGTCAGCATTGGTGCTGTTTCAGCACTCGTGCTGATATGCACGGCAAATGCAACCATTTTGCATTGACAGGTGAACAGCTGGGGGAAAACTCAAGTTCAGTTTGCGTCAGGGCGTCTGCATGGATGCAGGGTCAAAGGCCAAAGGCCTGGCACGCTACCTCACCTAACCAGCTAAACCTACCCACCACCTGCACAAAAAAACAGAAAACAAAACCAAAAAACACTGACCACTGGCGGGACCTACACAGACCCTACCCAAAATATACCAGGATAGACCACCCCTATATAAAATAACCCTAGATACAACAGCAATTTATAAAATAGACCCCTGTTAAAAAAAAACAAATCTAAAAAATAAAGTGCAGTACCGTGTCTACACACCTGGTGGCGCTAGAGGCGCACCAAACCACCACCAGTCGACTAGCCATACATCAATTACTATATAAACCAAGTTTCGTACAGATAAAACACACCGTTGCAGATATATGGACAGTTAAGATTCGGCCAATCAGATGCCCTTTATGCAAATGAGGGTGGTTACTAATGAGGGTGAAAGTCGTTTTTACCTCCCTACCTATATGCCATTTTAACCCTAACCTAACCATAGCCCCAAACTAACCCTAAACCCAAACTAACCATTAGTCCAAAGACTACTTTCAATATTTAACACAAAACAATAAAAAAATATGAACAAACAGTCGATCAAACTCATCTATCCATCTATCCATCTATCCATCTATCCATCTATCTATCCATCCATCCATCCATCACTCCATCACTCCATCACTCCATCCATCCATGTATAACACAGGCCTAAAAACATTCACTTTTTCAAACAAAAACTTTTTTTTTTTTAACAAAAAGTTGTTTAAACTCATGTATCTATATATTCATCTATTCATCTATCTATCTATTTATCTATCTATCCATCCATCCATCCATCCATCCATCACTCCATCCATCCATGTATAACACAGGCCTAAAAACATTCACTTTTTCAAACAAAAACATATTTTTTTTAACAAAAAGTGGTTTAAACTCATGTATCTATATATTCATCTATTCATCTATCTATCCATCCATCCATCCATCCATCCATCACTCCATCACTCCATCCATCAATGTAACACAGGCCTAAAAAACATTCACTTTTTCAAACAAAAACATTTTTTTTAACAAAAACATTTTTTTTAACAAAAAGTTGTTTCAACTCATGTACCTATCTATCCATCCATCCATCCATCCATCCATCCATCCATCCATCCATCCATCCATCCATCCATCCATCCATCCATCCATCACTCCATCCATCAATCTATCTATAGAAATAGACACTTACCTGTCAGCATTGGTGCTGTTTCAGCACTCGTGCTGATATGCACGGCAAATGCAACCATTTTGCATTGACAGGTGAACAGCTGGGGGAAAACTCAAGTTCAGTTTGCGTCAGGGCGTCTGCATGGATGCAGGGTCAAAGGCCAAAGGCCTGGCACGCTACCTCACCTAACCAGCTAAACCTACCCACCACCTGCACAAAAAAACAGAAAACAAAACCAAAAAACACTGACCACTGGCGGGACCTACACAGACCCTACCCAAAATATACCAGGATAGACCACCCCTATATAAAATAACCCTAGATACAACAGCAATTTATAAAATAGACCCCTGTTAAAAAAAAACAAATCTAAAAAATAAAGTGCAGTACCGTGTCTACACACCTGGTGGCGCTAGAGGCGCACCAAACCACCACCAGTCGACTAGCCATACATCAATTACTATATAAACCAAGTTTCGTACAGATAAAACACACCGTTGCAGATATATGGACAGTTAAGATTCGGCCAATCAGATGCCCTTTATGCAAATGAGGGTGGTTACTAATGAGGGTGAAAGTCGTTTTTACCTCCCTACCTAACTCTAACCCTAACCTCCCTACCTATATGCCATTTTAACCCTAACCTAACCATAGCCTCAAACTAACCCTAAACCCAAACTAACCATTAGTCCAAAGACTACTTTCAATATTTAACACAAAACAATAAAAAAATATGAACAAACAGTCGATCAAACTCATCTATCCATCTATCCATCTATCCATCTATCCATCTATCTATCCATCCATCCATCCATCACTCCATCACTCCATCACTCCATCCATCCATGTATAACACAGGCCTAAAAACATTCACTTTTTCAAACAAAAACTTTTTTTTTTTTAACAAAAAGTTGTTTAAACTCATGTATCTATATATTCATCTATTCATCTATCTATCTATTTATCTATCTATCCATCCATCCATCCATCCATCCATCACTCCATCCATCCATGTATAACACAGGCCTAAAAACATTCACTTTTTCAAACAAAAACATATTTTTTTTAACAAAAAGTGGTTTAAACTCATGTATCTATATATTCATCTATTCATCTATCTATCCATCCATCCATCCATCCATCCATCCATCACTCCATCACTCCATCCATCAATGTAACACAGGCCTAAAAAACATTCACTTTTTCAAACAAAAACATTTTTTTTAACAAAAACATTTTTTTTAACAAAAAGTTGTTTCAACTCATGTACCTATCTATCCATCCATCCATCCATCCATCCATCCATCCATCCATCCATCCATCCATCCATCCATCCATCACTCCATCCATCAATCTATCTATAGAAATAGACACTTACCTGTCAGCATTGGTGCTGTTTCAGCACTCGTGCTGATATGCACGGCAAATGCAACCATTTTGCATTGACAGGTGAACAGCTGGGGGAAAACTCAAGTTCAGTTTGCGTCAGGGCGTCTGCATGGATGCAGGGTCAAAGGCCAAAGGCCTGGCACGCTACCTCACCTAACCAGCTAAACCTACCCACCACCTGCACAAAAAAACAGAAAACAAAACCAAAAAACACTGACCACTGGCGGGACCTACACAGACCCTACCCAAAATATACCAGGATAGACCACCCCTATATAAAATAACCCTAGATACAACAGCAATTTATAAAATAGACCCCTGTTAAAAAAAAACAAATCTAAAAAATAAAGTGCAGTACCGTGTCTACACACCTGGTGGCGCTAGAGGCGCACCAAACCACCACCAGTCGACTAGCCATACATCAATTACTATATAAACCAAGTTTCGTACAGATAAAACACACCGTTGCAGATATATGGACAGTTAAGATTCGGCCAATCAGATGCCCTTTATGCAAATGAGGGTGGTTACTAATGAGGGTGAAAGTCGTTTTTACCTCCCTACCTATATGCCATTTTAACCCTAACCTAACCATAGCCTCAAACTAACCCTAAACCCAAACTAACCATTAGTCCAAAGACTACTTTCAATATTTAACACAAAACAATAAAAAAATATGAACAAACAGTCGATCAAACTCATCTATCCATCTATCCATCTATCCATCTATCCATCTATCTATCCATCCATCCATCCATCACTCCATCACTCCATCACTCCATCCATCCATGTATAACACAGGCCTAAAAACATTCACTTTTTCAAACAAAAACTTTTTTTTTTTTAACAAAAAGTTGTTTAAACTCATGTATCTATATATTCATCTATTCATCTATCTATCTATTTATCTATCTATCCATCCATCCATCCATCCATCCATCACTCCATCCATCCATGTATAACACAGGCCTAAAAACATTCACTTTTTCAAACAAAAACATATTTTTTTTAACAAAAAGTGGTTTAAACTCATGTATCTATATATTCATCTATTCATCTATCTATCCATCCATCCATCCATCCATCCATCACTCCATCACTCCATCCATCAATGTAACACAGGCCTAAAAAACATTCACTTTTTCAAACAAAAACATTTTTTTTAACAAAAACATTTTTTTTAACAAAAAGTTGTTTCAACTCATGTACCTATCTATCCATCCATCCATCCATCCATCCATCCATCCATCCATCCATCCATCCATCCATCCATCCATCACTCCATCCATCAATCTATCTATAGAAATAGACACTTACCTGTCAGCATTGGTGCTGTTTCAGCACTCGTGCTGATATGCACGGCAAATGCAACCATTTTGCATTGACAGGTGAACAGCTGGGGGAAAACTCAAGTTCAGTTTGCGTCAGGGCGTCTGCATGGATGCAGGGTCAAAGGCCAAAGGCCTGGCACGCTACCTCACCTAACCAGCTAAACCTACCCACCACCTGCACAAAAAAACAGAAAACAAAACCAAAAAACACTGACCACTGGCGGGACCTACACAGACCCTACCCAAAATATACCAGGATAGACCACCCCTATATAAAATAACCCTAGATACAACAGCAATTTATAAAATAGACCCCTGTTAAAAAAAAACAAATCTAAAAAATAAAGTGCAGTACCGTGTCTACACACCTGGTGGCGCTAGAGGCGCACCAAACCACCACCAGTCGACTAGCCATACATCAATTACTATATAAACCAAGTTTCGTACAGATAAAACACACCGTTGCAGATATATGGACAGTTAAGATTCGGCCAATCAGATGCCCTTTATGCAAATGAGGGTGGTTACTAATGAGGGTGAAAGTCGTTTTTACCTCCCTACCTATATGCCATTTTAACCCTAACCTAACCATAGCCTCAAACTAACCCTAAACCCAAACTAACCATTAGTCCAAAGACTACTTTCAATATTTAACACAAAACAATAAAAAAATATGAACAAACAGTCGATCAAACTCATCTATCCATCTATCCATCTATCCATCTATCCATCTATCTATCCATCCATCCATCCATCACTCCATCACTCCATCACTCCATCCATCCATGTATAACACAGGCCTAAAAACATTCACTTTTTCAAACAAAAACTTTTTTTTTTTTAACAAAAAGTTGTTTAAACTCATGTATCTATATATTCATCTATTCATCTATCTATCTATTTATCTATCTATCCATCCATCCATCCATCCATCCATCACTCCATCCATCCATGTATAACACAGGCCTAAAAACATTCACTTTTTCAAACAAAAACATATTTTTTTTAACAAAAAGTGGTTTAAACTCATGTATCTATATATTCATCTATTCATCTATCTATCCATCCATCCATCCATCCATCCATCACTCCATCACTCCATCCATCAATGTAACACAGGCCTAAAAAACATTCACTTTTTCAAACAAAAACATTTTTTTTAACAAAAACATTTTTTTTAACAAAAAGTTGTTTCAACTCATGTACCTATCTATCCATCCATCCATCCATCCATCCATCCATCCATCCATCCATCCATCCATCCATCCATCACTCCATCCATCAATCTATCTATAGAAATAGACACTTACCTGTCAGCATTGGTGCTGTTTCAGCACTCGTGCTGATATGCACGGCAAATGCAACCATTTTGCATTGACAGGTGAACAGCTGGGGGAAAACTCAAGTTCAGTTTGCGTCAGGGCGTCTGCATGGATGCAGGGTCAAAGGCCAAAGGCCTGGCACGCTACCTCACCTAACCAGCTAAACCTACCCACCACCTGCACAAAAAAACAGAAAACAAAACCAAAAAACACTGACCACTGGCGGGACCTACACAGACCCTACCCAAAATATACCAGGATAGACCACCCCTATATAAAATAACCCTAGATACAACAGCAATTTATAAAATAGACCCCTGTTAAAAAAAAACAAATCTAAAAAATAAAGTGCAGTACCGTGTCTACACACCTGGTGGCGCTAGAGGCGCACCAAACCACCACCAGTCGACTAGCCATACATCAATTACTATATAAACCAAGTTTCGTACAGATAAAACACACCGTTGCAGATATATGGACAGTTAAGATTCGGCCAATCAGATGCCCTTTATGCAAATGAGGGTGGTTACTAATGAGGGTGAAAGTCGTTTTTACCTCCCTACCTATATGCCATTTTAACCCTAACCTAACCATAGCCTCAAACTAACCCTAAACCCAAACTAACCATTAGTCCAAAGACTACTTTCAATATTTAACACAAAACAATAAAAAAATATGAACAAACAGTCGATCAAACTCATCTATCCATCTATCCATCTATCCATCTATCCATCTATCTATCCATCCATCCATCCATCACTCCATCACTCCATCACTCCATCCATCCATGTATAACACAGGCCTAAAAACATTCACTTTTTCAAACAAAAACTTTTTTTTTTTTAACAAAAAGTTGTTTAAACTCATGTATCTATATATTCATCTATTCATCTATCTATCTATTTATCTATCTATCCATCCATCCATCCATCCATCCATCACTCCATCCATCCATGTATAACACAGGCCTAAAAACATTCACTTTTTCAAACAAAAACATATTTTTTTTAACAAAAAGTGGTTTAAACTCATGTATCTATATATTCATCTATTCATCTATCTATCCATCCATCCATCCATCCATCCATCACTCCATCACTCCATCCATCAATGTAACACAGGCCTAAAAAACATTCACTTTTTCAAACAAAAACATTTTTTTTAACAAAAACATTTTTTTTAACAAAAAGTTGTTTCAACTCATGTACCTATCTATCCATCCATCCATCCATCCATCCATCCATCCATCCATCCATCCATCCATCCATCCATCCATCCATCCATCACTCCATCCATCAATCTATCTATAGAAATAGACACTTACCTGTCAGCATTGGTGCTGTTTCAGCACTCGTGCTGATATGCACGGCAAATGCAACCATTTTGCATTGACAGGTGAACAGCTGGGGGAAAACTCAAGTTCAGTTTGCGTCAGGGCGTCTGCATGGATGCAGGGTCAAAGGCCAAAGGCCTGGCACGCTACCTCACCTAACCAGCTAAACCTACCCACCACCTGCACAAAAAAACAGAAAACAAAACCAAAAAACACTGACCACTGGCGGGACCTACACAGACCCTACCCAAAATATACCAGGATAGACCACCCCTATATAAAATAACCCTAGATACAACAGCAATTTATAAAATAGACCCCTGTTAAAAAAAAACAAATCTAAAAAATAAAGTGCAGTACCGTGTCTACACACCTGGTGGCGCTAGAGGCGCACCAAACCACCACCAGTCGACTAGCCATACATCAATTACTATATAAACCAAGTTTCGTACAGATAAAACACACCGTTGCAGATATATGGACAGTTAAGATTCGGCCAATCAGATGCCCTTTATGCAAATGAGGGTGGTTACTAATGAGGGTGAAAGTCGTTTTTACCTCCCTACCTATATGCCATTTTAACCCTAACCTAACCATAGCCTCAAACTAACCCTAAACCCAAACTAACCATTAGTCCAAAGACTACTTTCAATATTTAACACAAAACAATAAAAAAATATGAACAAACAGTCGATCAAACTCATCTATCCATCTATCCATCTATCCATCTATCCATCTATCTATCCATCCATCCATCCATCACTCCATCACTCCATCACTCCATCCATCCATGTATAACACAGGCCTAAAAACATTCACTTTTTCAAACAAAAACTTTTTTTTTTTTAACAAAAAGTTGTTTAAACTCATGTATCTATATATTCATCTATTCATCTATCTATCTATTTATCTATCTATCCATCCATCCATCCATCCATCCATCACTCCATCCATCCATGTATAACACAGGCCTAAAAACATTCACTTTTTCAAACAAAAACATATTTTTTTTAACAAAAAGTGGTTTAAACTCATGTATCTATATATTCATCTATTCATCTATCTATCCATCCATCCATCCATCCATCCATCACTCCATCACTCCATCCATCAATGTAACACAGGCCTAAAAAACATTCACTTTTTCAAACAAAAACATTTTTTTTAACAAAAACATTTTTTTTAACAAAAAGTTGTTTCAACTCATGTACCTATCTATCCATCCATCCATCCATCCATCCATCCATCCATCCATCCATCCATCCATCCATCCATCCATCACTCCATCCATCAATCTATCTATAGAAATAGACACTTACCTGTCAGCATTGGTGCTGTTTCAGCACTCGTGCTGATATGCACGGCAAATGCAACCATTTTGCATTGACAGGTGAACAGCTGGGGGAAAACTCAAGTTCAGTTTGCGTCAGGGCGTCTGCATGGATGCAGGGTCAAAGGCCAAAGGCCTGGCACGCTACCTCACCTAACCAGCTAAACCTACCCACCACCTGCACAAAAAAACAGAAAACAAAACCAAAAAACACTGACCACTGGCGGGACCTACACAGACCCTACCCAAAATATACCAGGATAGACCACCCCTATATAAAATAACCCTAGATACAACAGCAATTTATAAAATAGACCCCTGTTAAAAAAAAACAAATCTAAAAAATAAAGTGCAGTACCGTGTCTACACACCTGGTGGCGCTAGAGGCGCACCAAACCACCACCAGTCGACTAGCCATACATCAATTACTATATAAACCAAGTTTCGTACAGATAAAACACACCGTTGCAGATATATGGACAGTTAAGATTCGGCCAATCAGATGCCCTTTATGCAAATGAGGGTGGTTACTAATGAGGGTGAAAGTCGTTTTTACCTCCCTACCTATATGCCATTTTAACCCTAACCTAACCATAGCCTCAAACTAACCCTAAACCCAAACTAACCATTAGTCCAAAGACTACTTTCAATATTTAACACAAAACAATAAAAAAATATGAACAAACAGTCGATCAAACTCATCTATCCATCTATCCATCTATCCATCTATCCATCTATCTATCCATCCATCCATCCATCACTCCATCACTCCATCACTCCATCCATCCATGTATAACACAGGCCTAAAAACATTCACTTTTTCAAACAAAAACTTTTTTTTTTTTAACAAAAAGTTGTTTAAACTCATGTATCTATATATTCATCTATTCATCTATCTATCTATTTATCTATCTATCCATCCATCCATCCATCCATCCATCACTCCATCCATCCATGTATAACACAGGCCTAAAAACATTCACTTTTTCAAACAAAAACATATTTTTTTTAACAAAAAGTGGTTTAAACTCATGTATCTATATATTCATCTATTCATCTATCTATCCATCCATCCATCCATCCATCCATCCATCCATCACTCCATCACTCCATCCATCAATGTAACACAGGCCTAAAAAACATTCACTTTTTCAAACAAAAACATTTTTTTTAACAAAAACATTTTTTTTAACAAAAAGTTGTTTCAACTCATGTACCTATCTATCCATCCATCCATCCATCCATCCATCCATCCATCCATCCATCCATCCATCCATCCATCCATCACTCCATCCATCAATCTATCTATAGAAATAGACACTTACCTGTCAGCATTGGTGCTGTTTCAGCACTCGTGCTGATATGCACGGCAAATGCAACCATTTTGCATTGACAGGTGAACAGCTGGGGGAAAACTCAAGTTCAGTTTGCGTCAGGGCGTCTGCATGGATGCAGGGTCAAAGGCCAAAGGCCTGGCACGCTACCTCACCTAACCAGCTAAACCTACCCACCACCTGCACAAAAAAACAGAAAACAAAACCAAAAAACACTGACCACTGGCGGGACCTACACAGACCCTACCCAAAATATACCAGGATAGACCACCCCTATATAAAATAACCCTAGATACAACAGCAATTTATAAAATAGACCCCTGTTAAAAAAAAACAAATCTAAAAAATAAAGTGCAGTACCGTGTCTACACACCTGGTGGCGCTAGAGGCGCACCAAACCACCACCAGTCGACTAGCCATACATCAATTACTATATAAACCAAGTTTCGTACAGATAAAACACACCGTTGCAGATATATGGACAGTTAAGATTCGGCCAATCAGATGCCCTTTATGCAAATGAGGGTGGTTACTAATGAGGGTGAAAGTCGTTTTTACCTCCCTACCTATATGCCATTTTAACCCTAACCTAACCATAGCCTCAAACTAACCCTAAACCCAAACTAACCATTAGTCCAAAGACTACTTTCAATATTTAACACAAAACAATAAAAAAATATGAACAAACAGTCGATCAAACTCATCTATCCATCTATCCATCTATCCATCTATCCATCTATCTATCCATCCATCCATCCATCACTCCATCACTCCATCACTCCATCCATCCATGTATAACACAGGCCTAAAAACATTCACTTTTTCAAACAAAAACTTTTTTTTTTTTAACAAAAAGTTGTTTAAACTCATGTATCTATATATTCATCTATTCATCTATCTATCTATTTATCTATCTATCCATCCATCCATCCATCCATCCATCCATCACTCCATCACTCCATCCATCCATGTATAACACAGGCCTAAAAACATTCACTTTTTCAAACAAAAACATATTTTTTTTAACAAAAAGTGGTTTAAACTCATGTATCTATATATTCATCTATTCATCTATCTATCCATCCATCCATCCATCCATCCATCACTCCATCACTCCATCCATCAATGTAACACAGGCCTAAAAAACATTCACTTTTTCAAACAAAAACATTTTTTTTAACAAAAACATTTTTTTAACAAAAAGTTGTTTCAACTCATGTACCTATCTATCCATCCATCCATCCATCCATCCATCCATCCATCCATCCATCCATCCATCCATCCATCCATCCATCCATCCATCCATCCATCACTCCATCCATCAATCTATCTATAGAAATAGACACTTACCTGTCAGCATTGGTGCTGTTTCAGCACTCGTGCTGATATGCACGGCAAATGCAACCATTTTGCATTGACAGGTGAACAGCTGGGGGAAAACTCAAGTTCAGTTTGCGTCAGGGCGTCTGCATGGATGCAGGGTCAAAGGCCAAAGGCCTGGCACGCTACCTCACCTAACCAGCTAAACCTACCCACCACCTGCACAAAAAAACAGAAAACAAAACCAAAAAACACTGACCACTGGCGGGACCTACACAGACCCTACCCAAAATATACCAGGATAGACCACCCCTATATAAAATAACCCTAGATACAACAGCAATTTATAAAATAGACCCCTGTTAAAAAAAAACAAATCTAAAAAATAAAGTGCAGTACCGTGTCTACACACCTGGTGGCGCTAGAGGCGCACCAAACCACCACCAGTCGACTAGCCATACATCAATTACTATATAAACCAAGTTTCGTACAGATAAAACACACCGTTGCAGATATATGGACAGTTAAGATTCGGCCAATCAGATGCCCTTTATGCAAATGAGGGTGGTTACTAATGAGGGTGAAAGTCGTTTTTACCTCCCTACCTATATGCCATTTTAACCCTAACCTAACCATAGCCTCAAACTAACCCTAAACCCAAACTAACCATTAGTCCAAAGACTACTTTCAATATTTAACACAAAACAATAAAAAAATATGAACAAACAGTCGATCAAACTCATCTATCCATCTATCCATCTATCCATCTATCCATCTATCTATCCATCCATCCATCCATCACTCCATCACTCCATCACTCCATCCATCCATGTATAACACAGGCCTAAAAACATTCACTTTTTCAAACAAAAACTTTTTTTTTTTAACAAAAAGTTGTTTAAACTCATGTATCTATATATTCATCTATTCATCTATCTATCTATTTATCTATCTATCCATCCATCCATCCATCCATCCATCACTCCATCCATCCATGTATAACACAGGCCTAAAAACATTCACTTTTTCAAACAAAAACATATTTTTTTTAACAAAAAGTGGTTTAAACTCATGTATCTATATATTCATCTATTCATCTATCTATCCATCCATCCATCCATCCATCCATCACTCCATCACTCCATCCATCAATGTAACACAGGCCTAAAAAACATTCACTTTTTCAAACAAAAACATTTTTTTTAACAAAAACATTTTTTTTAACAAAAAGTTGTTTCAACTCATGTACCTATCTATCCATCCATCCATCCATCCATCCATCCATCCATCCATCCATCCATCCATCCATCCATCCATCCATCCATCACTCCATCCATCAATCTATCTATAGAAATAGACACTTACCTGTCAGCATTGGTGCTGTTTCAGCACTCGTGCTGATATGCACGGCAAATGCAACCATTTTGCATTGACAGGTGAACAGCTGGGGGAAAACTCAAGTTCAGTTTGCGTCAGGGCGTCTGCATGGATGCAGGGTCAAAGGCCAAAGGCCTGGCACGCTACCTCACCTAACCAGCTAAACCTACCCACCACCTGCACAAAAAAACAGAAAACAAAACCAAAAAACACTGACCACTGGCGGGACCTACACAGACCCTACCCAAAATATACCAGGATAGACCACCCCTATATAAAATAACCCTAGATACAACAGCAATTTATAAAATAGACCCCTGTTAAAAAAAAACAAATCTAAAAAATAAAGTGCAGTACCGTGTCTACACACCTGGTGGCGCTAGAGGCGCACCAAACCACCACCAGTCGACTAGCCATACATCAATTACTATATAAACCAAGTTTCGTACAGATAAAACACACCGTTGCAGATATATGGACAGTTAAGATTCGGCCAATCAGATGCCCTTTATGCAAATGAGGGTGGTTACTAATGAGGGTGAAAGTCGTTTTTACCTCCCTACCTATATGCCATTTTAACCCTAACCTAACCTAACCATAGCCCCAAACTAACCCTAAACCCAAACTAACCATTAGTCCAAAGACTACTTTCAATATTTAACACAAAACAATAAAAAAATATGAACAAACAGTCGATCAAACTCATCTATCCATCTATCCATCTATCCATCTATCTATCCATCCATCCATCCATCACTCCATCACTCCATCACTCCATCCATCCATGTATAACACAGGCCTAAAAACATTCACTTTTTCAAACAAAAACTTTTTTTTTTTTAACAAAAAGTTGTTTAAACTCATGTATCTATATATTCATCTATTCATCTATCTATCTATTTATCTATCTATCCATCCATCCATCCATCCATCCATCCATCACTCCATCACTCCATCCATCCATGTATAACACAGGCCTAAAAACATTCACTTTTTCAAACAAAAACATATTTTTTTTAACAAAAAGTGGTTTAAACTCATGTATCTATATATTCATCTATTCATCTATCTATCCATCCATCCATCCATCCATCCATCACTCCATCACTCCATCCATCAATGTAACACAGGCCTAAAAAACATTCACTTTTTCAAACAAAAACATTTTTTTTAACAAAAACATTTTTTTTAACAAAAAGTTGTTTCAACTCATGTACCTATCTATCCATCCATCCATCCATCCATCCATCCATCCATCCATCCATCCATCCATCCATCCATCCATCCATCCATCACTCCATCCATCAATCTATCTATAGAAATAGACACTTACCTGTCAGCATTGGTGCTGTTTCAGCACTCGTGCTGATATGCACGGCAAATGCAACCATTTTGCATTGACAGGTGAACAGCTGGGGGAAAACTCAAGTTCAGTTTGCGTCAGGGCGTCTGCATGGATGCAGGGTCAAAGGCCAAAGGCCTGGCACGCTACCTCACCTAACCAGCTAAACCTACCCACCACCTGCACAAAAAAACAGAAAACAAAACCAAAAAACACTGACCACTGGCGGGACCTACACAGACCCTACCCAAAATATACCAGGATAGACCACCCCTATATAAAATAACCCTAGATACAACAGCAATTTATAAAATAGACCCCTGTTAAAAAAAAACAAATCTAAAAAATAAAGTGCAGTACCGTGTCTACACACCTGGTGGCGCTAGAGGCGCACCAAACCACCACCAGTCGACTAGCCATACATCAATTACTATATAAACCAAGTTTCGTACAGATAAAACACACCGTTGCAGATATCTGGACAGTTAAGATTCGGCCAATCAGATTCCATATATGCAAATGAGGGTGGTTACTAATGAGGGTGAAAGTCGTTTTTACCTCCCTACCTAACCCTAACCCTAACATGAGATCAACACACAAGATGAAAGATGTCTTAAAAGGCATTTATTTTTGTAACATTTAAAACTTAGACCACAGAGTTACAAATATGTAATAAACGATCAGGAGTCAGCTGACCAATCAGGACGTGGCACCAATCAGACTGCAGGACCAATCCAGTCTTCT
Organism: Leuciscus leuciscus; assembly: GCF_965113295.1. NCBI lineage: Eukaryota > Metazoa > Chordata > Actinopteri > Cypriniformes > Leuciscidae > Leuciscus > Leuciscus leuciscus. The sequence goes on from NW_028118526.1 coordinate 206,696, forward strand.
TCCTGGACAGAGAACAATACAAACAACTCACACATAGAAACAGATCAAAAGGGACATAACTTGATAATTTTGCTTGTTTTAATGTATTAGCCATCCATCCATCCAGGCCCAGCCAGAGCAGGACAACTGGGCATAGGTGCTCAAATTCATACAAAGCCACATTACATACAGCCATTGAGCCGGTTCAGCACTGGTGCTGATATGCACGCCAAATGCAACCATTACGCATTGACAGGTTAACAGGTGGGGAAAACTCAAGTACACTTTGCGTCAGGCCGTCTGCATGCAGGGTCAAAGGCCACAACACCACTTGTGATTTGCAATAGAAGAAAACATTACATTGAGTTTGTGAATAAACAATGCATTCATTTTGAAATTGTTTTCTGTAAATACACTGGTTTCTGTTGCAATGTTAAGGGCCTACGGAGCATGAGAACTGGACTCAGAGGCTCAAATCAGGAGGGGGGGGGGGGGGGCTCACTTTTGTATACACTAAAAAGTAATTTGGTTGTATACACTAATGCATGACATCTCAAATTAAAATATTTATAGAGAACAAGCAGAGAAATTGAGATGGGTAACAGATTTATTTGAAAAATAAAAAAGTGACAAACATTTTACAAAATAACATCTTAAAAAGAAACAATGTAAACATTAAAGAACTATAAAATAAAAACTATAACAGAACTATAAAATTGAGACAAAACAACTGGCAACGAAATCAAGCTCTGTGGACTGAGGGGAAAGGGGAGACAAAAAAACCCCGGCAGGCAGCCATCTTCGGCACAAGATCCACATACAAATTCATCCAGTCCTCGGAACCAAGCTTCGCCTGTGTCGAAAAGTGACAGGACAGATTTTTTAGGTGCAAGTCCTGGCCTACTCATCAAGCCATTCTAGGTTTAAGCCCTCGCCACGGAATGAGGTCCTCCGAACACCATAATCGAATTTGAGCTGGGTGTCGACAGGTATGTCAGAGAGCGCTTTGAACAAAATTACATCCGTTTTCACTCCACTCAGCTTAACGGAGCAGTAAAACGGCTTTAAGTTTGGCATCTTTGCAGAATGATTTATGAGTCGGCCAAACGTGTCCGAGTTGGGATGGCATGTGCAGGGAAAGGTCTGCGCGTCGACACATAGGTCTCTTTGGCCCGCCTTAAAAAAAAACAAGTAGCCAGCCTGGTCACCGAGGTCCCGCATCATCTCCTTCCCAACTGATGCTGGAATCACCTTCCCGTGATAGTCACAAACTATTTCCCCTTTAAGAAAGGGCCGTGTTGCAACCACTCCTACAATAGAACAAAACATTACATTTTGAGTTGGTTGAATAAACATTGCATTCATTTGAAAAATGTGTTCTGTAAAAAAAAAAAAAAAACCTCTACTGCCTATGCTAATAATTCACTGCAGTATACGTTGCATGGCCCACGTTTCATTTATAGAACAAACTAATGCCACAGTTTTACCCTTACCACGACCTTGCTTGGCACCGAAGTCCTTAATAGCCAGCCCCGTCCAGGTCTGCTCAGACAGGCACTTCATTATGGCCTCATCCGACTCTATGGCGAGGTTGGAAGGAGATGGTTTCCACAACCGTTGAATCTCCTCTGGCTTCGGGTAGTTGGACTTCCACCCCTCCTGCCTAATCAGCCTCGACAACTTTCCGGTCGAAGGCTTATGGACTTTGAAGTGTTCTGAAAGACAAAATGAAACCACTTTACTCAAAAGAAGTCAAAAGTGATCGTGTGAGTCGGACATTGCTGCGTTTTGATAGAGATAGTGTGTGGTAGGAAAAGGTGTTTGGGTTTGGAGTTTGTATTAAAAAAAAACAAACAAAGGTTTAGTTTTGACCAGGAGATCAAACCCTTGGCTAATTGTGTGATGTGGGTGTGTTGCTGTGTTAAGGGGTTTAGAAAAAAAAAATGCCTTAAGCATTGGTAAAAACTTGGCGGCTGTTTACAAAAAAATTTAAAAAAAAATTAAAAAAAACACCCACAGCAACCTGCAGCGTCTGCATGTTAAAATGCGGGACAATGCTGTATTGGTGGATTCGGAGACTTACCCAGAAGATATTCCCGCCTCTGGGCGTACTGCGAGACCCGCCACTTATCATAGAAGGTGCGGTCTTCAGGAAACCCATACTTCACACGCTGTTTTTTCGATGGAGGCTGCCCATCCAGTGAAATGGGAAAACTGGTCACAAATGCAGAGAAGTCTTTGCGGGCAGTTGGCAGACTCGACCTGCCTCCGGCTGTAGCCAATTCAGCAAATGACTGGTGGTCGTCGTCCGAAGAATTGCTTTGTAGGCGAGGAACAAAAAGGTTTGTTACTTGGGCAAAATTATGGCTACTCGGATGTAAAGATTGTTTGTGACATGTTAGGTCCTTGCTGCGTGAAGAGACATACACGCACAAAGAGTCCAGCAGCACAGCTGCGTCAACAGCGTCCTGGCACAACCAGAATGAGCACAACCGGGTTAAATCATCTAGAAAACAATACAGAATAAAAGAGAGAAAAAAAATAGGAGGCCAAAAACAATTTATATAGATGTAATGCTCTCCCTGTGTCATGTCTGGGAAGAACTGCAATAATCATTACGAACATTTTTATTAGCTTCTCGAGACATTCACAGCTCAAGGATTTTACTGCCATAAGGTCTACTCTACATACTAAATCATAATTTAAAAAACTGGTTATGCATCAGTGATTTAAACGATGTGTACTAAAATGAATGGTGCTCTGTCTGAACTTGAGAACTTCCGTGAAACGTACCACTGTCTTGTAGAAGAGTGACAGCTATGTGTTTCCTGAGGTTGTTAACTGATTCTTCATCACTGGAAAAATCAATTGGCTGCTGACGGAGAATACATTCGGCAAACTACAAAAAATGTAATAAAAAAAGATGTGTGTATATATATATATATATATATATATATATATATATATATATGTTGTCATTTTAGGACAGTGCTATTAGAAATTACTATATGATGTCCATGGCCACCATCATATAATCATCCTTATTTTTTTATTTATTATTCAATCAAATTGGATGTTTAAGTCATTGAAACTTGAATTCATCAAACTGACTTAAAAAAATAAGTTGAATCTTATATGTCAGGAAAACATATTACATTAACTCATCAAAATAAGTTGAGCAGTTTTTTACACCTTTGATACCTTCAGTGCAAAAACTCCACAGGACGAGGAATCCCTCTGTTTGGGATGAGGAACCGTCTCGCACGTCCAGGCTGAGGCGTCGTATCCTCTCTGAAGCATCAGTGCTCTTATATTGACAAACAACAATGTAACAAATGACAGCGCTATGCATTGTAGTTTCAAATACATTACTGTAAAAAGCCTTTGATTTTATTTATTCATACCTTGTCACCTTCTGGCACTTCATTATATCGATTTGACTTTCTCCCATTGGGTCTAAAAACAATGCCTTCTTCTGTGATGGCAGGATAACCTTTCAGTATTTTAGAATATATAGAAACATAGTTATGCACACTAATGGTCCATTTTAGTTTGGTTTATTTCAAAAACAAAGCAAGTTCCATCTTATACCGTAACTGTCCAGTGGTTGTGCTTGTTTGTGATGCCAATGATGAAGTGGTACACTGAGGGGTCAATCTGAAAATATTTTTGTTGTTGTTAGAATTCAAAGCCTTTGTGACCTTATCGTATTTACACTGAATAAAACCAACCTTCAGCATTGTTAAATGTCCTCGCCAAATTTTTCTCATTTCAAAGCTGTCTATGTAGAATGCCTGCTCTGCTGACCGAATGTTGAATTTCTGGATTTCCAGATAGATGAAGGCATTGATGACCTGCTGACAATGAGGTTCACATGAGGGTGCATACATGTTGTGTTTATTATACATAATAATAAAGTCAAGCGACTGTTTGTTTGTGTACCTCACTCTCGAGCTCCAGACCTGGAGAAGTACTGTAAAGGTCAAAAAAGAAGACTTTGTATGGCCCAATTTTGGAGACCATCACAAAAACATTCTTTCCTCTCCATGCATCTGTAATGCCTGTATTTGAAAACATACTGAGTGTATAATGTCACTTTTCAAAGAGCCTTCCCATAGTTCACATCACAGACGCAATATTTCTAACTTACACTGTTCTATGCGTGGGCTGACTTGAGTTTCTGACACAGTTTCTGCTGTGGAAGGGTGGATAACACAGTGATAGATTATTTGTTTATTTAGTTTGACAACACAACTACAATTTTAAATGTGTCTTGCCTTATACAAAATAAATATAATGTTAAAAAAAGTATGTGAATTGATATTTTACTGTTTGTACATGTGCCCAGATCCAGCAGACGATGCTCTAGCCTCCTCATGTCTTCCTTGCTATCTATAATGAGTTGGACAACATGTCGTCTTACATCCTTGTATTGCCTTCTGATGCGTCTCACAGACTCTAGAAAGAAATAATGAATGTGAATTATGAGATGGGTTATTGTCCCAGTGCTAACTTATTCCATATGGCTATCACTCAAAGCAATTGTCTAATAAAAGGACTTGAGGATAGAATCATTTGATCTCTCTCTCTCTCTCTCTCTCTCTCTCTCTCTCTCTATGTATATATATATATGTAATTAAATTATTCATTCATTGACGATGTCCTTAAAGACACTTGATGAAGTGGGACCAAACTTTGCATGGCAGTTTTCTAGTGAATCGGGCCTTACCTTCTTCCATTGTCACACGTCAAAAATCAGTCTCTTGCAATAACTGATTCTTTTTAGAAAACCTACAAATAATCATTCAAAAAGTATAAATTAAAAAGAGCCAAAGATGTTGATAAATACACAATCAAAAATACAATTTAAACAAGAGAACAATAAAGACTACAAAATTAATCATTGTTTCGCTACATGACGTTCAAGCATGGTATTTTTTTTAGTAAAAAAATGTTCATGTCCAAATGGTTTTATATATGGCAGAAAAAAAAAAAAAAGCTATAGCAAAAGTGTTACAAGGTAACAACACAGCGTATAAACGCTCGATCACTTCAAAGCCACATGAAACTGTTATTTATCCACTCAGTAGCCCAGTTTCGAAACCGCTCACGTGATGTCATAAGTACAGGCATAACTTGAAATATCATGCAAATAATTAAAAAAGTTGAAAGACTGTCACCTTGATCAGCAGAAGATCGATCTCACACGGTGTAAAACAACAGGTTTGATTGACAGTAAGACGTCACAGGTCACAGAGGGGGATGGGAATTAGTAGAGTAGCGGTGGCCATACAGTAGGCTATAATATCTCTAATTTACACTCGTGGCCACTGATGTTTTGCCCCTCGTAGCAAAGGCAAGGCACGTTATTTATATAGCACATGTCATACTCAATGGCAATTTAAAGTGCTTTACATGAAAAGGAAACATAACAATATAAAAAGTAAAAAATAAAAAAGAGAAAAAACTACTTAAAGCACATGTGCATTTCATTTGAGACCGAAGGACAGTGGGGTCGATTGAACATATCATATCATTTTGTCTATTCATAAAGATTGTCAGACACGTTGCCCCTTCATTTTTAATATTCTGCATCTATAATAAACTTTAGGCCATAACTGAGAACAGAATAAGGAGCGGGACTTCTCATTTAAAAAGGAATCTGCTGCCCTCTGCTGGACAACTTGAGACAACTTCCACTTTAGCAACAGATATCCTCCTGGGACCCAGAAAAAAAAAGTTTTTTGAATTTAGTTTTTTTCCAGGTTATCACACTGTTTAGAGCACAATAAACAAATGGTAAAAAAAAACATTTTTGAAAAATAATATTTTATTCATACGTTATGCTATGTCCTCTGTAGTGGACGTCAGGACTAAGTTGTTTAAAAAATAAAATGACATGAAATTATATGTATAGGCAAAAACAATGGGATTTTTTTTTTCAATCACCAATAAATTTGGGGGTTTCAGGATTTTTTCAACCAAAATTTGTATAAAGATTATTCTCAACTATGTTATGAAAGAAATAATGGAATGAATTGATACACCATTTTACTTTATGCAATATGTGGGTAAAATGTCCATAAATTAATATTCCCATTCAATGCAATGTATCTATAAACTGTATCTAATGTGCACATTAATGTGTTCTTGGAGCAACATTTAATGAAAAAAGAAGTGTAATAATTGGAGTAATAATTGGCAACATTTGAATAATAATATCTAATATTTCATAGAAATATTGATGTATAATTTATTTCCATATTCACTTGTTTCGTCTCACAAAATGCCTGATAAACATGATTTAAGTCCTGGTGTCCTCTACAGTGGACACGTATGAAATCAATGCCCTGTTCTGTAACAGAATTTTTTTTTTTTTTTTTAAACCCCTTAACATTTTCCTGAGATGTTGTTTTATGAAATACAATCTGAAAAGTAGTCCAATTTACTTTTTTTTTACCAAAAAAAAAACCTCTACTGCCTATGCTAATAATTCCTTGCAGTATACGTTGCATGGCCCACGTTTCATTTATAGAACAAACTAATGCCACAGTTTTACCCTTACCACGACCTTGCTTGGCACCGAAGTCCTTAATAGCCAGCCCCGTCCAGGTCTGCTCAGACAGGCACTTCATTATGGCCTCATCCGACTCTATGGCGAGGTTGGAAGGAGATGGTTTCCACAACCGTTGAATCTCCTCTGGCTTCGGGTAGTTGGACTTCCACCCCTCCTGCCTAATCAGCCTCGACAACTTTCCGGTCGAAGGCTTATGGACTTTGAAGTGTTCTGAAAGACAAAATGAAACCACTTTACTCAAAAGAAGTCAAAAGTGATCGGTGTGAGTCGGACATTGCTGCGTTTTGATAGAGATAGTGTGTGGTAGAAAAAGGTCTTTGGGTTTTGGGTTTGCATAAAAAAAATAAAAATAAAAAAAAACACACAACCCCACAGCAACCTGCAGCGTCTGCATGTTAAAATGCGGGACAATGCTGTATTGGTGGATTCGGAGACTTACCCAGAAGATATTCCCGCCTCTGGGCGTACTGCGAGACCCGCCACTTATCATAGAAGGTGCCGTCTTCAGGAAACCCATACTTCACACGCTGTTTTTTCGATGGAGGCTGCCCATCCAGTGAAATGGGAAAACTGGTCACAAATGCAGAGAAGTCTTTGCGGGCAGTTGGCAGACTCGAACTGCCTCCGGCTGTAGCCAATTCAGCAAATGACTGGTGGTCGTCGTCCGAAGAATTGCTTTGTAGGCGAGGAACAAAAAGGTTTGTTACTTGGGCAAAATTATGGCTACTCGGATGTAAAGATTGTTTGTGACATGTTAGGTCCTTGCTGCGTGAAGAGACTTACACGCACAAAGAGTCCAGCAGCACAGCTGCGTCAACAGCGTCCTGTGGTCCGACATCACGAGCGCCACGGTCCAGGTAAAACTGCACCGCCTGCCGTTGGGGCTCCGTTAGCTTCTGCGCAGCAATGCCAACCGCCCTGCGCACATCCTGGCTAGTAAAGTGGGGAAGTTTGTGCCTGCAGAAACAAAATGGAACACAAAGGGTTGCCTGTGAAATGACTGTGACTGACAAAATGTAGTTAACGGTGTGCACTCACACACGCATATGTGCAGGTACATACAGATCGTGTAGGCATTTGAGGTCTCGCGATACGCTGGAGACCGCCTCACCGGAGGACACAAGAAAGAAGGCATTGCATGGTTTCTCGTGACAGATGTTCCCTGGCCTTATCTTGCTGAAGTAGACCTGCAAACACTATGGGAAACAAAAACAAAAAAGGGAAAAAATGTCTGTGCGAACAAAAGATTATTAAATGGTATAAACAATGGTAGCAAGTCATCGGCTGTTTATGTCATACTAAAACTCACAGCTTCCTCCCATTGGGTCAGGGCAAGCAGCGTGTTGGTATCCGTGCCCCTCCCTACGCCGATCACCACCCTGCCACTATGCTCAAACCGATCAAGCCAATCTGAATCCTGGATAACGAAAGAGCGGTCACTAATGCATACGTAAACACTGCATCATATCATGAGCGTAAAGTCTTTAAAGTAGACATGGACTTACTGTCAAGGACTCCACAGCAATCGGGCGCAGCATGTGGGCAAAAACCAGTGTAGCTTCGCAGTAGTACCTATACATGGTACTTTCTCTGTGCCCGAGTTTTCTGCCCATCTCCAGATCTTGACACATCCTGTTTATTTCCGGCTTCGCCACTCTTAAAATAGTTTGACAATCTTTGAGTGCAGCAATCCCAAAGAGGAAGAACCTGTTTGGACAAAACAAAAAACAAGACAGGTGTAAGGGATCTGCTGGAGGCAAGTATAGATGAGAACTCAAATGCATTTAGAAACATATCAAGATCAGACATAGAACAAAAGCACAGCGTGGCATTAACTCACAACAGAAGGATGGGACGGCATGACACTCAGCAAACACGGGTACAGTGAAACAAAAAACTGACAAAGACACGTGGCAAACATGAGGGCTTAAATACACACAAGACTAATGACAAGACAAGGGACACCTGTAAACAATGAACCAATGACAACATGGCACATTAGACAAGGGAACACATGGCAGGATCATACTCAACACCAGACAAACAGCTGACAGACACTGTGTCGAGTTGATGAGGGTGATTGACTGATTGATTGCAGAGTGTTTGCAGGTGAGAGCCAAGAGCATTTCTTGGCATTGTGACTTTATCATCTCAGGATAAAAGTGTGGTCGCACATGTCAGTGAGTTTGTTTGTTTGTTTTATTCAGTTGCATTGTCACCTTATGGTAGGTAACATCCACACTACATTTCTCATGATTGATGTTCTTAATTAGTACTTTTGTCTTGTTTCCAGTACAAATGGCTAAATAATCTCAAGTCGAAATGCATTTACTAGAGGAGTAGATTTGTATAAGATGCTGCACTGCAAAAAACAAACATTTTCTTACTTAGTATTATTGTCTGGTTTCCAGTCCAAACATCTAAAAATTCTTACATGAAGATGCATTAAAATGAAGTGGGTTTTTACTCAACACAAGCTAAACTATCTGTCCATGGATTAAGAAAAAGAACCTTAAATTCAATAAGAAACCATATTTTTCTTACCCCATGGACCGATAGTTTTGCTTGTGTTAAGCAAAAAAACCCTTCATTTTAATTATTTCCACAGAAAACCAGACATAATATAGCATTTTACTACTTTAGTAAATTCATCTTGATTTTAAGAAATTCTTTTGATATTAGGACTGGAAAACAAGACACGGATACTAAGTAAGAAAAGCATTTTTTGCAGTGAATGTCTTTGTTAACAACTCCCTTCAATCTGATTTACTTATCACAGAAAACAGGACCCACTATAATTATGACATCTAGTGAATGCATCCTGATTTAAGAATTGTTAGATATTTGGACTGGAAAACGAGACAAGGATACGGAGGGGGAATAACACTCTTTTTCTTTTTGCAGTGTAGCACACGGTTTACTGCACTTACTTTTGAGTCGGACCAGACGGGACTACGCGGGTTGGAGATGGAGCTTCAGCATCGGTCTCCGAGGGCTGATTGGCAACGAAGAAGCCGCGGCGAAGAAGTTCATTGACCAAGTTGGCCTGGGAGCATCTGTCAGGAATGAGCTTGCAGATGACATTGTAGTCCCAGTTTCTGCCGTAGCGGACCCAACCCTTGCTTGAGGCCTTTGCGCTCTGCACCTCGGCTGCTCTCTCCTCTGGAGTGCTGCTCCTCATGCACACACGAGCCAGGTGAACGGAGATGCACTCCTGAGGCTTGTGGCACCGCAAGCAGTGGACAAGATGACGATCAGGAGTCCTGGGAGACAAACAGACACGTGAAAGAAATTATTTCAACGATTTTAAAGAACAATTCATGATTTGAAGAAATGTAATTAAAAAAAAAAACCACACTAAATGAGCAGCAGCACAACAGGGCCTGCCCTGCACTAATGCCATTTGCATTGTGAGGGCCTTAGTCTGTGCACGCTCACACCCTTTAATGACAATGGTCATCTTAAACCTAAACGTTGTCTTTAAACGCTGAGAAACACACAATGAATTCGCTTGAAAACTTGGTTTTAAAAAAATAAAATAATTTGTTTGTGCAATTGTTGTAGTAATTGTTTGTTCTTCTAAACAACTCGCTTTGTTTGTATTCTTTCCAGAAAACAAGACATTGCATCTTATTCCGTTTTACTCCTCTATTAAATGCATAATTATTTATATATAGTGTATATATATTTTTCAATATTTGGACTGTTTTAAAAAAAAAAGACAAACACTAAGTTGGAAAATCATTTTTGGTAGTGTATTTGCAGTCCAGTTTAAACTAAGAATATAGGTGGAAAATGCCTGGTGATCGGGTGTCTCTTAAATTGAAAACACAATAGGTTTGCTTTGAAACGTTGTTAACATGAGTTTTTTGTTTGTTTGTTTTTTTTTGGTTGAGAGAAATTGGTTTCTCTGTAACCACCATGACCTCTGACCTCAATGAATTGATTGTAGCTTATTCACAAAAAACAAGTCGAAGTTGAAAGCTGGATTCTAACTATACATTTTCTTTACATAAAGGCTTTACTTCAAAACTTTGGAACTACACTACCGTTTAGCAGTTTTAGACCTGTAAGACGTCTTAATGTTTTCAAAAAATGTCCCGTTAGCGCTTACCACGAAGACCACGCCCATAGCACCTATAGCACCTTGAATACTTAATGTTTATATATATGAGACACTTCAGAAATCAATCGCATGCCGAATAGCCGATCAAAAAACATTGATTATTATTACCATAAATGTTGATACTCGGAGACTATGTTGCTGCAAATAAGTCGGAGGAACGCGGGCGCATTCGTCGACCTGGAGCTGACTAGAGGAAACCGATATAACACAAAAAAATAATGTTTAGAAGCATTACCTTTTCTGTACTGTATCAGCCATGGAAAAATCAGTCAGGGAATAATACGTATTCGACAAAGTCTAATAAGTAAAAGTTGTTCGATAAAGTCGTTTGGTTTCCGCTATTCAAAGTGGAATTTAAATCCAATGGGGTGGGGCCTAACTTTTTTCCAACATCACTACATGGAATAAAAGTCTGGAATGAAAGTGTGTTGATCAAACATTTAATAACCTAAGGTCAACGATGTGTAATACAATTTTTTAAAAATATTTTTAAACCAATATGTAAAAAGAAGATATATATATATTTAGTACAACTGTTTGTAAGTATTCTTATTTATTTTCTACACATTATTATTTTATTGCAGGAATGATTGATCATTAGTTACATTGACAAGCAAACAACTCCAAATGCATAATTGCATATCATAACTCACAATTTATAAGGACAAAACAGAACTGCTATTAATAACTATGTTAATACTTATTTGAGAGAAATAAATCTGAATTACTAAAGTTATTGGTTGTAACTACAATATAATAACATTATAGAAATGAAGATTACATGTTTTTTGTAAAATACATTCATAGAACCATGTATATATGAATAAAAGGAACATTTGCAGTGAATAGTATCACATAAGCTGAAGGAAGTCACAATTTTTTTTTTCAAATGCATAATTGCATCCTGTGTTTCTACTTAAATCCTTCAATTATGAATTTATAGAGGTTACTAACTGTTTCATAACTCGCAATTTATAAGGACAAAACAGAACTGCCATTAAAAACTATGTTAATACTTATTTGAGAGAAATAAATCTGAATTACTAAAGTTATTTGGTAATGTGTTTGATCAATGTCACAATGTGACGTTGATTCTAAATAATTTTTTTTAAACACTGGTAATACAATGTCGCTGTCTGATGTACCAAGTTAATGTTGAAATAACATTAATATGTAAACTGCACTTCAATGGTGTGTCAACAAATTGGCATTATAAGGCATTAAGTTGCTTTGATTCTAGGGGGGACTTTATAAAAAAAGGAAAAAAAAAGAAAAGAAAACAAGCTTATTTGTATATGTACCTTCATATTTATTAAATTCACATTGTTATGGTGACATTTTCCAGAGCAGCATTGATAGGTTTGCTGTGCAGATGTTTCTCACTGGCCCACCCTGTTCAGGCAGCACAACCACTGTACATACTGGAAAGACGTCTCCTGCACATAAGGGGACAGCGCTGTCATATTCATGGTGGGGAAGGGGTAAAAAAAATCTGGCAGGCTCTGGCATCACTCCAACAGATATTTGATCTGTTTATATCCATATAAACAACTAATTCATACAGTCCTCGGAACCGAGCTTCGGATAAGCATGAAATCAAAATAGTACTTGCAGCCAGTAGTGTTCGCAGGGTGGGTGTGGTGTTGGGTTTTGTGGGGGACGGACACGTTGAGCACTTGTTTGCACAGGACAGCTCCTAGGTGCTGACAGTGGAAAAAAGTGCAGTGACTTACATTTTACACAGGGTGGCGCCAGTACTCATCAAACCCTGAAGCACACAGAAGAAAAACTTTATGCCAAACCTCACTTACTGAGGTGAAGCACACGATGAGGCTCTGGTAATCAGTCAAAAAAAAAAAAAAAAAAAAACTGAAATAACATTCCCACATTTCCATTGCTTTACAGGTGCTATATTCACGGTGCTATATTCACTCTCACTTGCAACATGATTTAAAAATTAATAATGATGTTAAACTAGTTCTCATGAATTATGACATTAATCAGAATAATAAGATGTCTGAATAGAGATGTCTGAATAATAAGATGAATGAATGTATATTTGAATATTTTATTCATATTTAATGTTTATTAACCATCACAATTAATTAAATAAATAAATATTAACAAGTATAATAAATGTCTGTTTTGATTCTATAAAAGATGTGCAACAGAGTGACGCTCCATCACAAGTGATCTGGCATCAAATCTGGTACTGCATCAGTCCAAACCTAACCCAAATCAAAACCTAACTCACACACAAGCTGAAAACAAGCCCCACCCACTCAAGCACAATCCAAATCTACCCAAGTCCAAACAACCAAAAGTCTAACTCCATCCATCCATGTGACACAGGCCTAAAAGACATTCACTTTTTCAAACATAAAAATATATTTTTTAACAAAAGTTGTTTAAACTCATGTATCTATATATTCATCTATTCATCTATCTATCTATTTATCTATCTATCCATCCATCCATCCATCCATCCATCACTCCATCACTCCATCCATCCATGTATAACACAGGCCTAAAAACATTCACTTTTTCAAACAAAAACATATTTTTTTTAACAAAAAGTGGTTTAAACTCATGTATCTATATATTCATCTATTCATCTATCTATCCATCCATCCATCCATCCATCCATCCATCACTCCATCACTCCATCCATCAATGTAACACAGGCCTAAAAAACATTCACTTTTTCAAACAAAAACATTTTTTTTAACAAAAACATTTTTTTTAACAAAAAGTTGTTTAAACTCATGTACCTATCTATCCATCCATCCATCCATCCATCCATCCATCCATCACTCCATCCATCAATCTATCTATAGAAATAGACACTTACCTGTCAGCATTGGTGCTGTTTCAGCACTCGTGCTGATATGCACGGCAAATGCAACCATTTTGCATTGACAGGTGAACAGCTGGGGGAAAACTCAAGTTCAGTTTGCGTCAGGGCGTCTGCATGGATGCAGGGTCAAAGGCCAAAGGCCTGGCACGCTACCTCACCTAACCAGCTAAACCTACCCACCACCTGCACAAAAAAACAGAAAACAAAACCAAAAAACACTGACCACTGGCGGGACCTACACAGACCCTACCCAAAATATACCAGGATAGACCACCCCTATATAAAATAACCCTAGATACAACAGCAATTTATAAAATAGACCCCTGTTAAAAAAAAACAAATCTAAAAAATAAAGTGCAGTACCGTGTCTACACACCTGGTGGCGCTAGAGGCGCACCAAACCACCACCAGTCGACTAGCCATACATCAATTACTATATAAACCAAGTTTCGTACAGATAAAACACACCGTTGCAGATATATGGACAGTTAAGATTCGGCCAATCAGATGCCCTTTATGCAAATGAGGGTGGTTACTAATGAGGGTGAAAGTCGTTTTTACCTCCCTACCTATATGCCATTTTAACCCTAACCTAACCATAGCCCCAAACTAACCCTAAACCCAAACTAACCATTAGTCCAAAGACTACTTTCAATATTTAACACAAAACAATAAAAAAATATGAACAAACAGTCGATCAAACTCATCTATCCATCTATCCATCTATCCATCTATCCATCTATCTATCCATCCATCCATCCATCACTCCATCACTCCATCACTCCATCCATCCATGTATAACACAGGCCTAAAAACATTCACTTTTTCAAACAAAAACTTTTTTTTTTTTAACAAAAAGTTGTTTAAACTCATGTATCTATATATTCATCTATTCATCTATCTATCTATTTATCTATCTATCCATCCATCCATCCATCCATCCATCACTCCATCCATCCATGTATAACACAGGCCTAAAAACATTCACTTTTTCAAACAAAAACATATTTTTTTTAACAAAAAGTGGTTTAAACTCATGTATCTATATATTCATCTATTCATCTATCTATCCATCCATCCATCCATCCATCCATCACTCCATCACTCCATCCATCAATGTAACACAGGCCTAAAAAACATTCACTTTTTCAAACAAAAACATTTTTTTTAACAAAAACATTTTTTTTAACAAAAAGTTGTTTCAACTCATGTACCTATCTATCCATCCATCCATCCATCCATCCATCCATCCATCCATCCATCCATCCATCCATCCATCCATCCATCCATCCATCACTCCATCCATCAATCTATCTATAGAAATAGACACTTACCTGTCAGCATTGGTGCTGTTTCAGCACTCGTGCTGATATGCACGGCAAATGCAACCATTTTGCATTGACAGGTGAACAGCTGGGGGAAAACTCAAGTTCAGTTTGCGTCAGGGCGTCTGCATGGATGCAGGGTCAAAGGCCAAAGGCCTGGCACGCTACCTCACCTAACCAGCTAAACCTACCCACCACCTGCACAAAAAAACAGAAAACAAAACCAAAAAACACTGACCACTGGCGGGACCTACACAGACCCTACCCAAAATATACCAGGATAGACCACCCCTATATAAAATAACCCTAGATACAACAGCAATTTATAAAATAGACCCCTGTTAAAAAAAAACAAATCTAAAAAATAAAGTGCAGTACCGTGTCTACACACCTGGTGGCGCTAGAGGCGCACCAAACCACCACCAGTCGACTAGCCATACATCAATTACTATATAAACCAAGTTTCGTACAGATAAAACACACCGTTGCAGATATATGGACAGTTAAGATTCGGCCAATCAGATGCCCTTTATGCAAATGAGGGTGGTTACTAATGAGGGTGAAAGTCGTTTTTACCTCCCTACCTATATGCCATTTTAACCCTAACCTAACCATAGCCCCAAACTAACCCTAAACCCAAACTAACCATTAGTCCAAAGACTACTTTCAATATTTAACACAAAACAATAAAAAAATATGAACAAACAGTCGATCAAACTCATCTATCCATCTATCCATCTATCCATCTATCCATCTATCTATCCATCCATCCATCCATCACTCCATCACTCCATCACTCCATCCATCCATGTATAACACAGGCCTAAAAACATTCACTTTTTCAAACAAAAACTTTTTTTTTTTTAACAAAAAGTTGTTTAAACTCATGTATCTATATATTCATCTATTCATCTATCTATCTATTTATCTATCTATCCATCCATCCATCCATCCATCCATCACTCCATCCATCCATGTATAACACAGGCCTAAAAACATTCACTTTTTCAAACAAAAACATATTTTTTTTAACAAAAAGTGGTTTAAACTCATGTATCTATATATTCATCTATTCATCTATCTATCCATCCATCCATCCATCCATCCATCACTCCATCACTCCATCCATCAATGTAACACAGGCCTAAAAAACATTCACTTTTTCAAACAAAAACATTTTTTTTAACAAAAACATTTTTTTTAACAAAAAGTTGTTTCAACTCATGTACCTATCTATCCATCCATCCATCCATCCATCCATCCATCCATCCATCCATCCATCCATCCATCCATCCATCACTCCATCCATCAATCTATCTATAGAAATAGACACTTACCTGTCAGCATTGGTGCTGTTTCAGCACTCGTGCTGATATGCACGGCAAATGCAACCATTTTGCATTGACAGGTGAACAGCTGGGGGAAAACTCAAGTTCAGTTTGCGTCAGGGCGTCTGCATGGATGCAGGGTCAAAGGCCAAAGGCCTGGCACGCTACCTCACCTAACCAGCTAAACCTACCCACCACCTGCACAAAAAAACAGAAAACAAAACCAAAAAACACTGACCACTGGCGGGACCTACACAGACCCTACCCAAAATATACCAGGATAGACCACCCCTATATAAAATAACCCTAGATACAACAGCAATTTATAAAATAGACCCCTGTTAAAAAAAAACAAATCTAAAAAATAAAGTGCAGTACCGTGTCTACACACCTGGTGGCGCTAGAGGCGCACCAAACCACCACCAGTCGACTAGCCATACATCAATTACTATATAAACCAAGTTTCGTACAGATAAAACACACCGTTGCAGATATATGGACAGTTAAGATTCGGCCAATCAGATGCCCTTTATGCAAATGAGGGTGGTTACTAATGAGGGTGAAAGTCGTTTTTACCTCCCTACCTATATGCCATTTTAACCCTAACCTAACCATAGCCTCAAACTAACCCTAAACCCAAACTAACCATTAGTCCAAAGACTACTTTCAATATTTAACACAAAACAATAAAAAAATATGAACAAACAGTCGATCAAACTCATCTATCCATCTATCCATCTATCCATCTATCCATCTATCTATCCATCCATCCATCCATCACTCCATCACTCCATCACTCCATCCATCCATGTATAACACAGGCCTAAAAACATTCACTTTTTCAAACAAAAACTTTTTTTTTTTTAACAAAAAGTTGTTTAAACTCATGTATCTATATATTCATCTATTCATCTATCTATCTATTTATCTATCTATCCATCCATCCATCCATCCATCCATCACTCCATCCATCCATGTATAACACAGGCCTAAAAACATTCACTTTTTCAAACAAAAACATATTTTTTTTAACAAAAAGTGGTTTAAACTCATGTATCTATATATTCATCTATTCATCTATCTATCCATCCATCCATCCATCCATCCATCACTCCATCACTCCATCCATCAATGTAACACAGGCCTAAAAAACATTCACTTTTTCAAACAAAAACATTTTTTTTAACAAAAACATTTTTTTTAACAAAAAGTTGTTTCAACTCATGTACCTATCTATCCATCCATCCATCCATCCATCCATCCATCCATCCATCCATCCATCCATCCATCCATCCATCACTCCATCCATCAATCTATCTATAGAAATAGACACTTACCTGTCAGCATTGGTGCTGTTTCAGCACTCGTGCTGATATGCACGGCAAATGCAACCATTTTGCATTGACAGGTGAACAGCTGGGGGAAAACTCAAGTTCAGTTTGCGTCAGGGCGTCTGCATGGATGCAGGGTCAAAGGCCAAAGGCCTGGCACGCTACCTCACCTAACCAGCTAAACCTACCCACCACCTGCACAAAAAAACAGAAAACAAAACCAAAAAACACTGACCACTGGCGGGACCTACACAGACCCTACCCAAAATATACCAGGATAGACCACCCCTATATAAAATAACCCTAGATACAACAGCAATTTATAAAATAGACCCCTGTTAAAAAAAAACAAATCTAAAAAATAAAGTGCAGTACCGTGTCTACACACCTGGTGGCGCTAGAGGCGCACCAAACCACCACCAGTCGACTAGCCATACATCAATTACTATATAAACCAAGTTTCGTACAGATAAAACACACCGTTGCAGATATATGGACAGTTAAGATTCGGCCAATCAGATGCCCTTTATGCAAATGAGGGTGGTTACTAATGAGGGTGAAAGTCGTTTTTACCTCCCTACCTATATGCCATTTTAACCCTAACCTAACCATAGCCCCAAACTAACCCTAAACCCAAACTAACCATTAGTCCAAAGACTACTTTCAATATTTAACACAAAACAATAAAAAAATATGAACAAACAGTCGATCAAACTCATCTATCCATCTATCCATCTATCCATCTATCCATCTATCTATCCATCCATCCATCCATCACTCCATCACTCCATCACTCCATCCATCCATGTATAACACAGGCCTAAAAACATTCACTTTTTCAAACAAAAACTTTTTTTTTTTTAACAAAAAGTTGTTTAAACTCATGTATCTATATATTCATCTATTCATCTATCTATCTATTTATCTATCTATCCATCCATCCATCCATCCATCCATCACTCCATCCATCCATGTATAACACAGGCCTAAAAACATTCACTTTTTCAAACAAAAACATATTTTTTTTAACAAAAAGTGGTTTAAACTCATGTATCTATATATTCATCTATTCATCTATCTATCCATCCATCCATCCATCCATCCATCACTCCATCACTCCATCCATCAATGTAACACAGGCCTAAAAAACATTCACTTTTTCAAACAAAAACATTTTTTTTAACAAAAACATTTTTTTTAACAAAAAGTTGTTTCAACTCATGTACCTATCTATCCATCCATCCATCCATCCATCCATCCATCCATCCATCCATCCATCCATCCATCCATCCATCCATCCATCCATCACTCCATCCATCAATCTATCTATAGAAATAGACACTTACCTGTCAGCATTGGTGCTGTTTCAGCACTCGTGCTGATATGCACGGCAAATGCAACCATTTTGCATTGACAGGTGAACAGCTGGGGGAAAACTCAAGTTCAGTTTGCGTCAGGGCGTCTGCATGGATGCAGGGTCAAAGGCCAAAGGCCTGGCACGCTACCTCACCTAACCAGCTAAACCTACCCACCACCTGCACAAAAAAACAGAAAACAAAACCAAAAAACACTGACCACTGGCGGGACCTACACAGACCCTACCCAAAATATACCAGGATAGACCACCCCTATATAAAATAACCCTAGATACAACAGCAATTTATAAAATAGACCCCTGTTAAAAAAAAACAAATCTAAAAAATAAAGTGCAGTACCGTGTCTACACACCTGGTGGCGCTAGAGGCGCACCAAACCACCACCAGTCGACTAGCCATACATCAATTACTATATAAACCAAGTTTCGTACAGATAAAACACACCGTTGCAGATATATGGACAGTTAAGATTCGGCCAATCAGATGCCCTTTATGCAAATGAGGGTGGTTACTAATGAGGGTGAAAGTCGTTTTTACCTCCCTACCTATATGCCATTTTAACCCTAACCTAACCATAGCCCCAAACTAACCCTAAACCCAAACTAACCATTAGTCCAAAGACTACTTTCAATATTTAACACAAAACAATAAAAAAATATGAACAAACAGTCGATCAAACTCATCTATCCATCTATCCATCTATCCATCTATCCATCTATCTATCCATCCATCCATCCATCACTCCATCACTCCATCACTCCATCCATCCATGTATAACACAGGCCTAAAAACATTCACTTTTTCAAACAAAAACTTTTTTTTTTTTAACAAAAAGTTGTTTAAACTCATGTATCTATATATTCATCTATTCATCTATCTATCTATTTATCTATCTATCCATCCATCCATCCATCCATCCATCACTCCATCCATCCATGTATAACACAGGCCTAAAAACATTCACTTTTTCAAACAAAAACATATTTTTTTTAACAAAAAGTGGTTTAAACTCATGTATCTATATATTCATCTATTCATCTATCTATCCATCCATCCATCCATCCATCCATCACTCCATCACTCCATCCATCAATGTAACACAGGCCTAAAAAACATTCACTTTTTCAAACAAAAACATTTTTTTTAACAAAAACATTTTTTTTAACAAAAAGTTGTTTCAACTCATGTACCTATCTATCCATCCATCCATCCATCCATCCATCCATCCATCCATCCATCCATCCATCCATCCATCCATCACTCCATCCATCAATCTATCTATAGAAATAGACACTTACCTGTCAGCATTGGTGCTGTTTCAGCACTCGTGCTGATATGCACGGCAAATGCAACCATTTTGCATTGACAGGTGAACAGCTGGGGGAAAACTCAAGTTCAGTTTGCGTCAGGGCGTCTGCATGGATGCAGGGTCAAAGGCCAAAGGCCTGGCACGCTACCTCACCTAACCAGCTAAACCTACCCACCACCTGCACAAAAAAACAGAAAACAAAACCAAAAAACACTGACCACTGGCGGGACCTACACAGACCCTACCCAAAATATACCAGGATAGACCACCCCTATATAAAATAACCCTAGATACAACAGCAATTTATAAAATAGACCCCTGTTAAAAAAAAACAAATCTAAAAAATAAAGTGCAGTACCGTGTCTACACACCTGGTGGCGCTAGAGGCGCACCAAACCACCACCAGTCGACTAGCCATACATCAATTACTATATAAACCAAGTTTCGTACAGATAAAACACACCGTTGCAGATATATGGACAGTTAAGATTCGGCCAATCAGATGCCCTTTATGCAAATGAGGGTGGTTACTAATGAGGGTGAAAGTCGTTTTTACCTCCCTACCTATATGCCATTTTAACCCTAACCTAACCATAGCCTCAAACTAACCCTAAACCCAAACTAACCATTAGTCCAAAGACTACTTTCAATATTTAACACAAAACAATAAAAAAATATGAACAAACAGTCGATCAAACTCATCTATCCATCTATCCATCTATCCATCTATCCATCTATCTATCCATCCATCCATCCATCACTCCATCACTCCATCACTCCATCCATCCATGTATAACACAGGCCTAAAAACATTCACTTTTTCAAACAAAAACTTTTTTTTTTTTAACAAAAAGTTGTTTAAACTCATGTATCTATATATTCATCTATTCATCTATCTATCTATTTATCTATCTATCCATCCATCCATCCATCCATCCATCACTCCATCCATCCATGTATAACACAGGCCTAAAAACATTCACTTTTTCAAACAAAAACATATTTTTTTTAACAAAAAGTGGTTTAAACTCATGTATCTATATATTCATCTATTCATCTATCTATCCATCCATCCATCCATCCATCCATCACTCCATCACTCCATCCATCAATGTAACACAGGCCTAAAAAACATTCACTTTTTCAAACAAAAACATTTTTTTTAACAAAAACATTTTTTTTAACAAAAAGTTGTTTCAACTCATGTACCTATCTATCCATCCATCCATCCATCCATCCATCCATCCATCCATCCATCCATCCATCCATCCATCCATCACTCCATCCATCAATCTATCTATAGAAATAGACACTTACCTGTCAGCATTGGTGCTGTTTCAGCACTCGTGCTGATATGCACGGCAAATGCAACCATTTTGCATTGACAGGTGAACAGCTGGGGGAAAACTCAAGTTCAGTTTGCGTCAGGGCGTCTGCATGGATGCAGGGTCAAAGGCCAAAGGCCTGGCACGCTACCTCACCTAACCAGCTAAACCTACCCACCACCTGCACAAAAAAACAGAAAACAAAACCAAAAAACACTGACCACTGGCGGGACCTACACAGACCCTACCCAAAATATACCAGGATAGACCACCCCTATATAAAATAACCCTAGATACAACAGCAATTTATAAAATAGACCCCTGTTAAAAAAAAACAAATCTAAAAAATAAAGTGCAGTACCGTGTCTACACACCTGGTGGCGCTAGAGGCGCACCAAACCACCACCAGTCGACTAGCCATACATCAATTACTATATAAACCAAGTTTCGTACAGATAAAACACACCGTTGCAGATATATGGACAGTTAAGATTCGGCCAATCAGATGCCCTTTATGCAAATGAGGGTGGTTACTAATGAGGGTGAAAGTCGTTTTTACCTCCCTACCTAACACTCTAACCCTAACCCTAACCCTAACCCTAACCTCTAACCCTAACCCTAACTAACCCTAACCCTATCTATCCATCCATCCATCCATCACTCCATCACTCCATCACTCCATCCATCCATGTATAACACAGGCCTAAAAACATTCACTTTTTCAAACAAAAACTTTTTTTTTTTTAACAAAAAGTTGTTTAAACTCATGTATCTATATATTCATCTATTCATCTATCTATCTATTTATCTATCTATCCATCCATCCATCCATCCATCCATCACTCCATCCATCCATGTATAACACAGGCCTAAAAACATTCACTTTTTCAAACAAAAACATATTTTTTTTAACAAAAAGTGGTTTAAACTCATGTATCTATATATTCATCTATTCATCTATCTATCCATCCATCCATCCATCCATCCATCACTCCATCACTCCATCCATCAATGTAACACAGGCCTAAAAAACATTCACTTTTTCAAACAAAAACATTTTTTTTAACAAAAACATTTTTTTTAACAAAAAGTTGTTTCAACTCATGTACCTATCTATCCATCCATCCATCCATCCATCCATCCATCCATCCATCCATCCATCCATCCATCCATCCATCCATCCATCACTCCATCCATCAATCTATCTATAGAAATAGACACTTACCTGTCAGCATTGGTGCTGTTTCAGCACTCGTGCTGATATGCACGGCAAATGCAACCATTTTGCATTGACAGGTGAACAGCTGGGGGAAAACTCAAGTTCAGTTTGCGTCAGGGCGTCTGCATGGATGCAGGGTCAAAGGCCAAAGGCCTGGCACGCTACCTCACCTAACCAGCTAAACCTACCCACCACCTGCACAAAAAAACAGAAAACAAAACCAAAAAACACTGACCACTGGCGGGACCTACACAGACCCTACCCAAAATATACCAGGATAGACCACCCCTATATAAAATAACCCTAGATACAACAGCAATTTATAAAATAGACCCCTGTTAAAAAAAAACAAATCTAAAAAATAAAGTGCAGTACCGTGTCTACACACCTGGTGGCGCTAGAGGCGCACCAAACCACCACCAGTCGACTAGCCATACATCAATTACTATATAAACCAAGTTTCGTACAGATAAAACACACCGTTGCAGATATATGGACAGTTAAGATTCGGCCAATCAGATGCCCTTTATGCAAATGAGGGTGGTTACTAATGAGGGTGAAAGTCGTTTTTACCTCCCTACCTAACCCTAACCCTAACTCTGACCTACACAGACCCTACCCAAAATATACCAGGATAGACCACCCCTATATAAAATAACCCTAGATACAACAGCAATTTATAAAATAGACCCCTGTTAAAAAAAAACAAATCTAAAAAATAAAGTGCAGTACCGTGTCTACACACCTGGTGGCGCTAGAGGCGCACCAAACCACCACCAGTCGACTAGCCATACATCAATTACTATATAAACCAAGTTTCGTACAGATAAAACACACCGTTGCAGATATATGGACAGTTAAGATTCGGCCAATCAGATGCCCTTTATGCAAATGAGGGTGGTTACTAATGAGGGTGAAAGTCGTTTTTACCTCCCTACCTATATGCCATTTTAACCCTAACCTAACCATAGCCTCAAACTAACCCTAAACCCAAACTAACCATTAGTCCAAAGACTACTTTCAATATTTAACACAAAACAATAAAAAAATATGAACAAACAGTCGATCAAACTCATCTATCCATCTATCCATCTATCCATCTATCCATCTATCTATCCATCCATCCATCCATCACTCCATCACTCCATCACTCCATCCATCCATGTATAACACAGGCCTAAAAACATTCACTTTTTCAAACAAAAACTTTTTTTTTTTTAACAAAAAGTTGTTTAAACTCATGTATCTATATATTCATCTATTCATCTATCTATCTATTTATCTATCTATCCATCCATCCATCCATCCATCCATCACTCCATCCATCCATGTATAACACAGGCCTAAAAACATTCACTTTTTCAAACAAAAACATATTTTTTTTAACAAAAAGTGGTTTAAACTCATGTATCTATATATTCATCTATTCATCTATCTATCCATCCATCCATCCATCCATCCATCACTCCATCACTCCATCCATCAATGTAACACAGGCCTAAAAAACATTCACTTTTTCAAACAAAAACATTTTTTTTAACAAAAACATTTTTTTTAACAAAAAGTTGTTTCAACTCATGTACCTATCTATCCATCCATCCATCCATCCATCCATCCATCCATCCATCCATCCATCCATCCATCCATCCATCCATCCATCACTCCATCCATCAATCTATCTATAGAAATAGACACTTACCTGTCAGCATTGGTGCTGTTTCAGCACTCGTGCTGATATGCACGGCAAATGCAACCATTTTGCATTGACAGGTGAACAGCTGGGGGAAAACTCAAGTTCAGTTTGCGTCAGGGCGTCTGCATGGATGCAGGGTCAAAGGCCAAAGGCCTGGCACGCTACCTCACCTAACCAGCTAAACCTACCCACCACCTGCACAAAAAAACAGAAAACAAAACCAAAAAACACTGACCACTGGCGGGACCTACACAGACCCTACCCAAAATATACCAGGATAGACCACCCCTATATAAAATAACCCTAGATACAACAGCAATTTATAAAATAGACCCCTGTTAAAAAAAAACAAATCTAAAAAATAAAGTGCAGTACCGTGTCTACACACCTGGTGGCGCTAGAGGCGCACCAAACCACCACCAGTCGACTAGCCATACATCAATTACTATATAAACCAAGTTTCGTACAGATAAAACACACCGTTGCAGATATATGGACAGTTAAGATTCGGCCAATCAGATGCCCTTTATGCAAATGAGGGTGGTTACTAATGAGGGTGAAAGTCGTTTTTACCTCCCTACCTAACCCTAACCCTAACTCTGACCTACACAGACCCTACCCAAAATATACCAGGATAGACCACCCCTATATAAAATAACCCTAGATACAACAGCAATTTATAAAATAGACCCCTGTTAAAAAAAAACAAATCTAAAAAATAAAGTGCAGTACCGTGTCTACACACCTGGTGGCGCTAGAGGCGCACCAAACCACCACCAGTCGACTAGCCATACATCAATTACTATATAAACCAAGTTTCGTACAGATAAAACACACCGTTGCAGATATATGGACAGTTAAGATTCGGCCAATCAGATGCCCTTTATGCAAATGAGGGTGGTTACTAATGAGGGTGAAAGTCGTTTTTACCTCCCTACCTATATGCCATTTTAACCCTAACCTAACCATAGCCTCAAACTAACCCTAAACCCAAACTAACCATTAGTCCAAAGACTACTTTCAATATTTAACACAAAACAATAAAAAAATATGAACAAACAGTCGATCAAACTCATCTATCCATCTATCCATCTATCCATCTATCCATCTATCTATCCATCCATCCATCCATCACTCCATCACTCCATCACTCCATCCATCCATGTATAACACAGGCCTAAAAACATTCACTTTTTCAAACAAAAACTTTTTTTTTTTTAACAAAAAGTTGTTTAAACTCATGTATCTATATATTCATCTATTCATCTATCTATCTATTTATCTATCTATCCATCCATCCATCCATCCATCCATCACTCCATCCATCCATGTATAACACAGGCCTAAAAACATTCACTTTTTCAAACAAAAACATATTTTTTTTAACAAAAAGTGGTTTAAACTCATGTATCTATATATTCATCTATTCATCTATCTATCCATCCATCCATCCATCCATCCATCACTCCATCACTCCATCCATCAATGTAACACAGGCCTAAAAAACATTCACTTTTTCAAACAAAAACATTTTTTTTAACAAAAACATTTTTTTTAACAAAAAGTTGTTTCAACTCATGTACCTATCTATCCATCCATCCATCCATCCATCCATCCATCCATCCATCCATCCATCCATCCATCCATCCATCCATCCATCACTCCATCCATCAATCTATCTATAGAAATAGACACTTACCTGTCAGCATTGGTGCTGTTTCAGCACTCGTGCTGATATGCACGGCAAATGCAACCATTTTGCATTGACAGGTGAACAGCTGGGGGAAAACTCAAGTTCAGTTTGCGTCAGGGCGTCTGCATGGATGCAGGGTCAAAGGCCAAAGGCCTGGCACGCTACCTCACCTAACCAGCTAAACCTACCCACCACCTGCACAAAAAAACAGAAAACAAAACCAAAAAACACTGACCACTGGCGGGACCTACACAGACCCTACCCAAAATATACCAGGATAGACCACCCCTATATAAAATAACCCTAGATACAACAGCAATTTATAAAATAGACCCCTGTTAAAAAAAAACAAATCTAAAAAATAAAGTGCAGTACCGTGTCTACACACCTGGTGGCGCTAGAGGCGCACCAAACCACCACCAGTCGACTAGCCATACATCAATTACTATATAAACCAAGTTTCGTACAGATAAAACACACCGTTGCAGATATATGGACAGTTAAGATTCGGCCAATCAGATGCCCTTTATGCAAATGAGGGTGGTTACTAATGAGGGTGAAAGTCGTTTTTACCTCCCTACCTAACCCTAACCCTAACTCTGACCTACACAGACCCTACCCAAAATATACCAGGATAGACCACCCCTATATAAAATAACCCTAGATACAACAGCAATTTATAAAATAGACCCCTGTTAAAAAAAAACAAATCTAAAAAATAAAGTGCAGTACCGTGTCTACACACCTGGTGGCGCTAGAGGCGCACCAAACCACCACCAGTCGACTAGCCATACATCAATTACTATATAAACCAAGTTTCGTACAGATAAAACACACCGTTGCAGATATATGGACAGTTAAGATTCGGCCAATCAGATGCCCTTTATGCAAATGAGGGTGGTTACTAATGAGGGTGAAAGTCGTTTTTACCTCCCTACCTAACCCTAACCCTAACCCTAACTCTAACCCTAACCCTAACCCTAACTGGCACGCTACCTCACCTAACCAGCTAAACCTACCCACCACCTGCACAAAAAAACAGAAAACAAAACCAAAAAACACTGACCACTGGCGGGACCTACACAGACCCTACCCAAAATATACCAGGATAGACCACCCCTATATAAAATAACCCTAGATACAACAGCAATTTATAAAATAGACCCCTGTTAAAAAAAAACAAATCTAAAAAATAAAGTGCAGTACCGTGTCTACACACCTGGTGGCGCTAGAGGCGCACCAAACCACCACCAGTCGACTAGCCATACATCAATTACTATATAAACCAAGTTTCGTACAGATAAAACACACCGTTGCAGATATATGGACAGTTAAGATTCGGCCAATCAGATGCCCTTTATGCAAATGAGGGTGGTTACTAATGAGGGTGAAAGTCGTTTTTACCTCCCTACCTATATGCCATTTTAACCCTAACCTAACCATAGCCTAACCTAACCATAGCCCCAAACTAACCCTAAACCCAAACTAACCATTAGTCCAAAGACTACTTTCAATATTTAACACAAAACAATAAAAAAATATGAACAAACAGTCGATCAAACTCATCTATCCATCTATCCATCTATCCATCTATCCATCTATCTATCCATCCATCCATCCATCCATCCATCACTCCATCACTCCATCCATCCATGTATAACACAGGCCTAAAAACATTCACTTTTTCAAACAAAAACTTTTTTTTTTTTAACAAAAAGTTGTTTAAACTCATGTATCTATATATTCATCTATTCATCTATCTATCTATTTATCTATCTATCCATCCATCCATCCATCCATCCATCACTCCATCCATCCATGTATAACACAGGCCTAAAAACATTCACTTTTTCAAACAAAAACATATTTTTTTTAACAAAAAGTGGTTTAAACTCATGTATCTATATATTCATCTATTCATCTATCTATCCATCCATCCATCCATCCATCCATCACTCCATCACTCCATCCATCAATGTAACACAGGCCTAAAAAACATTCACTTTTTCAAACAAAAACATTTTTTTTAACAAAAACATTTTTTTTAACAAAAAGTTGTTTCAACTCATGTACCTATCTATCCATCCATCCATCCATCCATCCATCCATCCATCCATCCATCCATCCATCCATCCATCACTCCATCCATCAATCTATCTATAGAAATAGACACTTACCTGTCAGCATTGGTGCTGTTTCAGCACTCGTGCTGATATGCACGGCAAATGCAACCATTTTGCATTGACAGGTGAACAGCTGGGGGAAAACTCAAGTTCAGTTTGCGTCAGGGCGTCTGCATGGATGCAGGGTCAAAGGCCAAAGGCCTGGCACGCTACCTCACCTAACCAGCTAAACCTACCCACCACCTGCACAAAAAAACAGAAAACAAAACCAAAAAACACTGACCACTGGCGGGACCTACACAGACCCTACCCAAAATATACCAGGATAGACCACCCCTATATAAAATAACCCTAGATACAACAGCAATTTATAAAATAGACCCCTGTTAAAAAAAAACAAATCTAAAAAATAAAGTGCAGTACCGTGTCTACACACCTGGTGGCGCTAGAGGCGCACCAAACCACCACCAGTCGACTAGCCATACATCAATTACTATATAAACCAAGTTTCGTACAGATAAAACACACCGTTGCAGATATATGGACAGTTAAGATTCGGCCAATCAGATGCCCTTTATGCAAATGAGGGTGGTTACTAATGAGGGTGAAAGTCGTTTTTACCTCCCTACCTAACCCTACCCTAACCCTAACCTAACCATAGCCCCAAACTAACCCTAAACCCAAACTAACCATTAGTCCAAAGACTACTTTCAATATTTAACACAAAACAATAAAAAAATATGAACAAACAGTCGATCAAACTCATCTATCCATCTATCCATCTATCCATCTATCTATCCATCCATCCATCCATCACTCCATCACTCCATCACTCCATCCATCCATGTATAACACAGGCCTAAAAACATTCACTTTTTCAAACAAAAACTTTTTTTTTTTTAACAAAAAGTTGTTTAAACTCATGTATCTATATATTCATCTATTCATCTATCTATCTATTTATCTATCTATCCATCCATCCATCCATCCATCCATCACTCCATCCATCCATGTATAACACAGGCCTAAAAACATTCACTTTTTCAAACAAAAACATATTTTTTTTAACAAAAAGTGGTTTAAACTCATGTATCTATATATTCATCTATTCATCTATCTATCCATCCATCCATCCATCACTCCATCACTCCATCCATCAATGTAACA
Organism: Leuciscus leuciscus; assembly: GCF_965113295.1. NCBI lineage: Eukaryota > Metazoa > Chordata > Actinopteri > Cypriniformes > Leuciscidae > Leuciscus > Leuciscus leuciscus. Next base: position 236,124 of record NW_028118526.1, read on the forward strand.
CAGGCCTAAAAAACATTCACTTTTTCAAACAAAAACATTTTTTTTAACAAAAACATTTTTTTTAACAAAAAGTTGTTTCAACTCATGTACCTATCTATCCATCCATCCATCCATCCATCCATCCATCCATCCATCCATCCATCCATCCATCACTCCATCCATCAATCTATCTATAGAAATAGACACTTACCTGTCAGCATTGGTGCTGTTTCAGCACTCGTGCTGATATGCACGGCAAATGCAACCATTTTGCATTGACAGGTGAACAGCTGGGGGAAAACTCAAGTTCAGTTTGCGTCAGGGCGTCTGCATGGATGCAGGGTCAAAGGCCAAAGGCCTGGCACGCTACCTCACCTAACCAGCTAAACCTACCCACCACCTGCACAAAAAAACAGAAAACAAAACCAAAAAACACTGACCACTGGCGGGACCTACACAGACCCTACCCAAAATATACCAGGATAGACCACCCCTATATAAAATAACCCTAGATACAACAGCAATTTATAAAATAGACCCCTGTTAAAAAAAAACAAATCTAAAAAATAAAGTGCAGTACCGTGTCTACACACCTGGTGGCGCTAGAGGCGCACCAAACCACCACCAGTCGACTAGCCATACATCAATTACTATATAAACCAAGTTTCGTACAGATAAAACACACCGTTGCAGATATATGGACAGTTAAGATTCGGCCAATCAGATGCCCTTTATGCAAATGAGGGTGGTTACTAATGAGGGTGAAAGTCGTTTTTACCTCCCTACCTAACCCTAACCCTAACCCTAACCCTAACCTATCTATCCATCCATCCATCCATCCATCCATCCATCCATCCATCCATCCATCCATCCATCCATCCATCCATCACTCCATCCATCAATCTATCTATAGAAATAGACACTTACCTGTCAGCATTGGTGCTGTTTCAGCACTCGTGCTGATATGCACGGCAAATGCAACCATTTTGCATTGACAGGTGAACAGCTGGGGGAAAACTCAAGTTCAGTTTGCGTCAGGGCGTCTGCATGGATGCAGGGTCAAAGGCCAAAGGCCTGGCACGCTACCTCACCTAACCAGCTAAACCTACCCACCACCTGCACAAAAAAACAGAAAACAAAACCAAAAAACACTGACCACTGGCGGGACCTACACAGACCCTACCCAAAATATACCAGGATAGACCACCCCTATATAAAATAACCCTAGATACAACAGCAATTTATAAAATAGACCCCTGTTAAAAAAAAACAAATCTAAAAAATAAAGTGCAGTACCGTGTCTACACACCTGGTGGCGCTAGAGGCGCACCAAACCACCACCAGTCGACTAGCCATACATCAATTACTATATAAACCAAGTTTCGTACAGATAAAACACACCGTTGCAGATATATGGACAGTTAAGATTCGGCCAATCAGATGCCCTTTATGCAAATGAGGGTGGTTACTAATGAGGGTGAAAGTCGTTTTTACCTCCCTACCTAACCCTAACCCTAACCCTAACCCTAACCTATCTATCCATCCATCCATCCATCCATCCATCCATCCATCCATCCATCCATCCATCCATCCATCCATCCATCACTCCATCCATCAATCTATCTATAGAAATAGACACTTACCTGTCAGCATTGGTGCTGTTTCAGCACTCGTGCTGATATGCACGGCAAATGCAACCATTTTGCATTGACAGGTGAACAGCTGGGGGAAAACTCAAGTTCAGTTTGCGTCAGGGCGTCTGCATGGATGCAGGGTCAAAGGCCAAAGGCCTGGCACGCTACCTCACCTAACCAGCTAAACCTACCCACCACCTGCACAAAAAAACAGAAAACAAAACCAAAAAACACTGACCACTGGCGGGACCTACACAGACCCTACCCAAAATATACCAGGATAGACCACCCCTATATAAAATAACCCTAGATACAACAGCAATTTATAAAATAGACCCCTGTTAAAAAAAAACAAATCTAAAAAATAAAGTGCAGTACCGTGTCTACACACCTGGTGGCGCTAGAGGCGCACCAAACCACCACCAGTCGACTAGCCATACATCAATTACTATATAAACCAAGTTTCGTACAGATAAAACACACCGTTGCAGATATATGGACAGTTAAGATTCGGCCAATCAGATGCCCTTTATGCAAATGAGGGTGGTTACTAATGAGGGTGAAAGTCGTTTTTACCTCCCTACCTAACCCTAACCCTAACCCTAACCCTAACCTATCTATCCATCCATCCATCCATCCATCCATCCATCCATCCATCCATCCATCCATCCATCCATCCATCCATCACTCCATCCATCAATCTATCTATAGAAATAGACACTTACCTGTCAGCATTGGTGCTGTTTCAGCACTCGTGCTGATATGCACGGCAAATGCAACCATTTTGCATTGACAGGTGAACAGCTGGGGGAAAACTCAAGTTCAGTTTGCGTCAGGGCGTCTGCATGGATGCAGGGTCAAAGGCCAAAGGCCTGGCACGCTACCTCACCTAACCAGCTAAACCTACCCACCACCTGCACAAAAAAACAGAAAACAAAACCAAAAAACACTGACCACTGGCGGGACCTACACAGACCCTACCCAAAATATACCAGGATAGACCACCCCTATATAAAATAACCCTAGATACAACAGCAATTTATAAAATAGACCCCTGTTAAAAAAAAACAAATCTAAAAAATAAAGTGCAGTACCGTGTCTACACACCTGGTGGCGCTAGAGGCGCACCAAACCACCACCAGTCGACTAGCCATACATCAATTACTATATAAACCAAGTTTCGTACAGATAAAACACACCGTTGCAGATATATGGACAGTTAAGATTCGGCCAATCAGATGCCCTTTATGCAAATGAGGGTGGTTACTAATGAGGGTGAAAGTCGTTTTTACCTCCCTACCTAACCCTAACCCTAACCCTAACCCTAACCTATCTATCCATCCATCCATCCATCCATCCATCCATCCATCCATCCATCCATCCATCCATCCATCCATCCATCACTCCATCCATCAATCTATCTATAGAAATAGACACTTACCTGTCAGCATTGGTGCTGTTTCAGCACTCGTGCTGATATGCACGGCAAATGCAACCATTTTGCATTGACAGGTGAACAGCTGGGGGAAAACTCAAGTTCAGTTTGCGTCAGGGCGTCTGCATGGATGCAGGGTCAAAGGCCAAAGGCCTGGCACGCTACCTCACCTAACCAGCTAAACCTACCCACCACCTGCACAAAAAAACAGAAAACAAAACCAAAAAACACTGACCACTGGCGGGACCTACACAGACCCTACCCAAAATATACCAGGATAGACCACCCCTATATAAAATAACCCTAGATACAACAGCAATTTATAAAATAGACCCCTGTTAAAAAAAAACAAATCTAAAAAATAAAGTGCAGTACCGTGTCTACACACCTGGTGGCGCTAGAGGCGCACCAAACCACCACCAGTCGACTAGCCATACATCAATTACTATATAAACCAAGTTTCGTACAGATAAAACACACCGTTGCAGATATATGGACAGTTAAGATTCGGCCAATCAGATGCCCTTTATGCAAATGAGGGTGGTTACTAATGAGGGTGAAAGTCGTTTTTACCTCCCTACCTAACCCTAACCCTAACCCTAACCCTAACCTATCTATCCATCCATCCATCCATCCATCCATCCATCCATCCATCCATCCATCCATCCATCCATCCATCCATCACTCCATCCATCAATCTATCTATAGAAATAGACACTTACCTGTCAGCATTGGTGCTGTTTCAGCACTCGTGCTGATATGCACGGCAAATGCAACCATTTTGCATTGACAGGTGAACAGCTGGGGGAAAACTCAAGTTCAGTTTGCGTCAGGGCGTCTGCATGGATGCAGGGTCAAAGGCCAAAGGCCTGGCACGCTACCTCACCTAACCAGCTAAACCTACCCACCACCTGCACAAAAAAACAGAAAACAAAACCAAAAAACACTGACCACTGGCGGGACCTACACAGACCCTACCCAAAATATACCAGGATAGACCACCCCTATATAAAATAACCCTAGATACAACAGCAATTTATAAAATAGACCCCTGTTAAAAAAAAACAAATCTAAAAAATAAAGTGCAGTACCGTGTCTACACACCTGGTGGCGCTAGAGGCGCACCAAACCACCACCAGTCGACTAGCCATACATCAATTACTATATAAACCAAGTTTCGTACAGATAAAACACACCGTTGCAGATATATGGACAGTTAAGATTCGGCCAATCAGATGCCCTTTATGCAAATGAGGGTGGTTACTAATGAGGGTGAAAGTCGTTTTTACCTCCCTACCTATATGCCATTTTAACCCTAACCTAACCTAACCATAGCCCCAAACTAACCCTAAACCCAAACTAACCATTAGTCCAAAGACTACTTTCAATATTTAACACAAAACAATAAAAAAATATGAACAAACAGTCGATCAAACTCATCTATCCATCTATCCATCTATCCATCTATCCATCTATCTATCCATCCATCCATCCATCACTCCATCACTCCATCACTCCATCCATCCATGTATAACACAGGCCTAAAAACATTCACTTTTTCAAACAAAAACTTTTTTTTTTTTAACAAAAAGTTGTTTAAACTCATGTATCTATATATTCATCTATTCATCTATCTATCTATTTATCTATCTATCCATCCATCCATCCATCCATCCATCACTCCATCCATCCATGTATAACACAGGCCTAAAAACATTCACTTTTTCAAACAAAAACATATTTTTTTTAACAAAAAGTGGTTTAAACTCATGTATCTATATATTCATCTATTCATCTATCTATCCATCCATCCATCCATCCATCCATCACTCCATCACTCCATCCATCAATGTAACACAGGCCTAAAAAACATTCACTTTTTCAAACAAAAACATTTTTTTTAACAAAAACATTTTTTTTAACAAAAAGTTGTTTCAACTCATGTACCTATCTATCCATCCATCCATCCATCCATCCATCCATCCATCCATCCATCCATCCATCCATCACTCCATCCATCAATCTATCTATAGAAATAGACACTTACCTGTCAGCATTGGTGCTGTTTCAGCACTCGTGCTGATATGCACGGCAAATGCAACCATTTTGCATTGACAGGTGAACAGCTGGGGGAAAACTCAAGTTCAGTTTGCGTCAGGGCGTCTGCATGGATGCAGGGTCAAAGGCCAAAGGCCTGGCACGCTACCTCACCTAACCAGCTAAACCTACCCACCACCTGCACAAAAAAACAGAAAACAAAACCAAAAAACACTGACCACTGGCGGGACCTACACAGACCCTACCCAAAATATACCAGGATAGACCACCCCTATATAAAATAACCCTAGATACAACAGCAATTTATAAAATAGACCCCTGTTAAAAAAAAACAAATCTAAAAAATAAAGTGCAGTACCGTGTCTACACACCTGGTGGCGCTAGAGGCGCACCAAACCACCACCAGTCGACTAGCCATACATCAATTACTATATAAACCAAGTTTCGTACAGATAAAACACACCGTTGCAGATATATGGACAGTTAAGATTCGGCCAATCAGATGCCCTTTATGCAAATGAGGGTGGTTACTAATGAGGGTGAAAGTCGTTTTTACCTCCCTACCTAACCCTAACCCTAACCCTAACCCTAACCCTAACCCTAACCCTACCCAAAATATACCAGGATAGACCACCCCTATATAAAATAACCCTAGATACAACAGCAATTTATAAAATAGACCCCTGTTAAAAAAAAACAAATCTAAAAAATAAAGTGCAGTACCGTGTCTACACACCTGGTGGCGCTAGAGGCGCACCAAACCACCACCAGTCGACTAGCCATACATCAATTACTATATAAACCAAGTTTCGTACAGATAAAACACACCGTTGCAGATATATGGACAGTTAAGATTCGGCCAATCAGATGCCCTTTATGCAAATGAGGGTGGTTACTAATGAGGGTGAAAGTCGTTTTTACCTCCCTACCTAACCCTAACCCTAACCCTAACCCTAACCTATCTATCCATCCATCCATCCATCCATCCATCCATCCATCCATCCATCCATCCATCCATCCATCCATCCATCACTCCATCCATCAATCTATCTATAGAAATAGACACTTACCTGTCAGCATTGGTGCTGTTTCAGCACTCGTGCTGATATGCACGGCAAATGCAACCATTTTGCATTGACAGGTGAACAGCTGGGGGAAAACTCAAGTTCAGTTTGCGTCAGGGCGTCTGCATGGATGCAGGGTCAAAGGCCAAAGGCCTGGCACGCTACCTCACCTAACCAGCTAAACCTACCCACCACCTGCACAAAAAAACAGAAAACAAAACCAAAAAACACTGACCACTGGCGGGACCTACACAGACCCTACCCAAAATATACCAGGATAGACCACCCCTATATAAAATAACCCTAGATACAACAGCAATTTATAAAATAGACCCCTGTTAAAAAAAAACAAATCTAAAAAATAAAGTGCAGTACCGTGTCTACACACCTGGTGGCGCTAGAGGCGCACCAAACCACCACCAGTCGACTAGCCATACATCAATTACTATATAAACCAAGTTTCGTACAGATAAAACACACCGTTGCAGATATATGGACAGTTAAGATTCGGCCAATCAGATGCCCTTTATGCAAATGAGGGTGGTTACTAATGAGGGTGAAAGTCGTTTTTACCTCCCTACCTAACCCTAACCCTAACCCTAACCCTAACCTATCTATCCATCCATCCATCCATCCATCCATCCATCCATCCATCCATCCATCCATCCATCCATCCATCCATCACTCCATCCATCAATCTATCTATAGAAATAGACACTTACCTGTCAGCATTGGTGCTGTTTCAGCACTCGTGCTGATATGCACGGCAAATGCAACCATTTTGCATTGACAGGTGAACAGCTGGGGGAAAACTCAAGTTCAGTTTGCGTCAGGGCGTCTGCATGGATGCAGGGTCAAAGGCCAAAGGCCTGGCACGCTACCTCACCTAACCAGCTAAACCTACCCACCACCTGCACAAAAAAACAGAAAACAAAACCAAAAAACACTGACCACTGGCGGGACCTACACAGACCCTACCCAAAATATACCAGGATAGACCACCCCTATATAAAATAACCCTAGATACAACAGCAATTTATAAAATAGACCCCTGTTAAAAAAAAACAAATCTAAAAAATAAAGTGCAGTACCGTGTCTACACACCTGGTGGCGCTAGAGGCGCACCAAACCACCACCAGTCGACTAGCCATACATCAATTACTATATAAACCAAGTTTCGTACAGATAAAACACACCGTTGCAGATATATGGACAGTTAAGATTCGGCCAATCAGATGCCCTTTATGCAAATGAGGGTGGTTACTAATGAGGGTGAAAGTCGTTTTTACCTCCCTACCTAACCCTAACCCTAACCCTAACCCTAACCTATCTATCCATCCATCCATCCATCCATCCATCCATCCATCCATCCATCCATCCATCCATCCATCCATCCATCACTCCATCCATCAATCTATCTATAGAAATAGACACTTACCTGTCAGCATTGGTGCTGTTTCAGCACTCGTGCTGATATGCACGGCAAATGCAACCATTTTGCATTGACAGGTGAACAGCTGGGGGAAAACTCAAGTTCAGTTTGCGTCAGGGCGTCTGCATGGATGCAGGGTCAAAGGCCAAAGGCCTGGCACGCTACCTCACCTAACCAGCTAAACCTACCCACCACCTGCACAAAAAAACAGAAAACAAAACCAAAAAACACTGACCACTGGCGGGACCTACACAGACCCTACCCAAAATATACCAGGATAGACCACCCCTATATAAAATAACCCTAGATACAACAGCAATTTATAAAATAGACCCCTGTTAAAAAAAAACAAATCTAAAAAATAAAGTGCAGTACCGTGTCTACACACCTGGTGGCGCTAGAGGCGCACCAAACCACCACCAGTCGACTAGCCATACATCAATTACTATATAAACCAAGTTTCGTACAGATAAAACACACCGTTGCAGATATATGGACAGTTAAGATTCGGCCAATCAGATGCCCTTTATGCAAATGAGGGTGGTTACTAATGAGGGTGAAAGTCGTTTTTACCTCCCTACCTATATGCCATTTTAACCCTAACCTAACCTAACCATAGCCCCAAACTAACCCTAAACCCAAACTAACCATTAGTCCAAAGACTACTTTCAATATTTAACACAAAACAATAAAAAAATATGAACAAACAGTCGATCAAACTCATCTATCCATCTATCCATCTATCCATCTATCCATCTATCTATCCATCCATCCATCCATCACTCCATCACTCCATCACTCCATCCATCCATGTATAACACAGGCCTAAAAACATTCACTTTTTCAAACAAAAACTTTTTTTTTTTTAACAAAAAGTTGTTTAAACTCATGTATCTATATATTCATCTATTCATCTATCTATCTATTTATCTATCTATCCATCCATCCATCCATCCATCCATCACTCCATCCATCCATGTATAACACAGGCCTAAAAACATTCACTTTTTCAAACAAAAACATATTTTTTTTAACAAAAAGTGGTTTAAACTCATGTATCTATATATTCATCTATTCATCTATCTATCCATCCATCCATCCATCCATCCATCACTCCATCACTCCATCCATCAATGTAACACAGGCCTAAAAAACATTCACTTTTTCAAACAAAAACATTTTTTTTAACAAAAACATTTTTTTTAACAAAAAGTTGTTTCAACTCATGTACCTATCTATCCATCCATCCATCCATCCATCCATCCATCCATCCATCCATCCATCCATCCATCACTCCATCCATCAATCTATCTATAGAAATAGACACTTACCTGTCAGCATTGGTGCTGTTTCAGCACTCGTGCTGATATGCACGGCAAATGCAACCATTTTGCATTGACAGGTGAACAGCTGGGGGAAAACTCAAGTTCAGTTTGCGTCAGGGCGTCTGCATGGATGCAGGGTCAAAGGCCAAAGGCCTGGCACGCTACCTCACCTAACCAGCTAAACCTACCCACCACCTGCACAAAAAAACAGAAAACAAAACCAAAAAACACTGACCACTGGCGGGACCTACACAGACCCTACCCAAAATATACCAGGATAGACCACCCCTATATAAAATAACCCTAGATACAACAGCAATTTATAAAATAGACCCCTGTTAAAAAAAAACAAATCTAAAAAATAAAGTGCAGTACCGTGTCTACACACCTGGTGGCGCTAGAGGCGCACCAAACCACCACCAGTCGACTAGCCATACATCAATTACTATATAAACCAAGTTTCGTACAGATAAAACACACCGTTGCAGATATATGGACAGTTAAGATTCGGCCAATCAGATGCCCTTTATGCAAATGAGGGTGGTTACTAATGAGGGTGAAAGTCGTTTTTACCTCCCTACCTATATGCCATTTTAACCCTAACCTAACCATAGCCTCAAACTAACCCTAAACCCAAACTAACCATTAGTCCAAAGACTACTTTCAATATTTAACACAAAACAATAAAAAAATATGAACAAACAGTCGATCAAACTCATCTATCCATCTATCCATCTATCCATCTATCCATCTATCTATCCATCCATCCATCCATCACTCCATCACTCCATCACTCCATCCATCCATGTATAACACAGGCCTAAAAACATTCACTTTTTCAAACAAAAACTTTTTTTTTTTTAACAAAAAGTTGTTTAAACTCATGTATCTATATATTCATCTATTCATCTATCTATCTATTTATCTATCTATCCATCCATCCATCCATCCATCCATCACTCCATCCATCCATGTATAACACAGGCCTAAAAACATTCACTTTTTCAAACAAAAACATATTTTTTTTAACAAAAAGTGGTTTAAACTCATGTATCTATATATTCATCTATTCATCTATCTATCCATCCATCCATCCATCCATCCATCACTCCATCACTCCATCCATCAATGTAACACAGGCCTAAAAAACATTCACTTTTTCAAACAAAAACATTTTTTTTAACAAAAACATTTTTTTTAACAAAAAGTTGTTTCAACTCATGTACCTATCTATCCATCCATCCATCCATCCATCCATCCATCCATCCATCCATCCATCCATCCATCCATCCATCCATCCATCCATCACTCCATCCATCAATCTATCTATAGAAATAGACACTTACCTGTCAGCATTGGTGCTGTTTCAGCACTCGTGCTGATATGCACGGCAAATGCAACCATTTTGCATTGACAGGTGAACAGCTGGGGGAAAACTCAAGTTCAGTTTGCGTCAGGGCGTCTGCATGGATGCAGGGTCAAAGGCCAAAGGCCTGGCACGCTACCTCACCTAACCAGCTAAACCTACCCACCACCTGCACAAAAAAACAGAAAACAAAACCAAAAAACACTGACCACTGGCGGGACCTACACAGACCCTACCCAAAATATACCAGGATAGACCACCCCTATATAAAATAACCCTAGATACAACAGCAATTTATAAAATAGACCCCTGTTAAAAAAAAACAAATCTAAAAAATAAAGTGCAGTACCGTGTCTACACACCTGGTGGCGCTAGAGGCGCACCAAACCACCACCAGTCGACTAGCCATACATCAATTACTATATAAACCAAGTTTGTACAGATAAAACACACCGTTGCAGATATATGGACAGTTAAGATTCGGCCAATCAGATGCCCTTTATGCAAATGAGGGTGGTTACTAATGAGGGTGAAAGTCGTTTTTACCTCCCTACCTATATGCCATTTTAACCCTAACCTAACCTAACCATAGCCCCAAACTAACCCTAAACCCAAACTAACCATTAGTCCAAAGACTACTTTCAATATTTAACACAAAACAATAAAAAAATATGAACAAACAGTCGATCAAACTCATCTATCCATCTATCCATCTATCCATCTATCCATCTATCTATCCATCCATCCATCCATCACTCCATCACTCCATCACTCCATCCATCCATGTATAACACAGGCCTAAAAACATTCACTTTTTCAAACAAAAACTTTTTTTTTTTAACAAAAAGTTGTTTAAACTCATGTATCTATATATTCATCTATTCATCTATCTATCTATTTATCTATCTATCCATCCATCCATCCATCCATCCATCCATCCATCACTCCATCACTCCATCCATCCATGTATAACACAGGCCTAAAAACATTCACTTTTTCAAACAAAAACATATTTTTTTTAACAAAAAGTGGTTTAAACTCATGTATCTATATATTCATCTATTCATCTATCTATCCATCCATCCATCCATCCATCCATCACTCCATCACTCCATCCATCAATGTAACACAGGCCTAAAAAACATTCACTTTTTCAAACAAAAACATTTTTTTTAACAAAAACATTTTTTTTAACAAAAAGTTGTTTCAACTCATGTACCTATCTATCCATCCATCCATCCATCCATCCATCCATCCATCCATCCATCCATCCATCCATCCATCCATCCATCACTCCATCCATCAATCTATCTATAGAAATAGACACTTACCTGTCAGCATTGGTGCTGTTTCAGCACTCGTGCTGATATGCACGGCAAATGCAACCATTTTGCATTGACAGGTGAACAGCTGGGGGAAAACTCAAGTTCAGTTTGCGTCAGGGCGTCTGCATGGATGCAGGGTCAAAGGCCAAAGGCCTGGCACGCTACCTCACCTAACCAGCTAAACCTACCCACCACCTGCACAAAAAAACAGAAAACAAAACCAAAAAACACTGACCACTGGCGGGACCTACACAGACCCTACCCAAAATATACCAGGATAGACCACCCCTATATAAAATAACCCTAGATACAACAGCAATTTATAAAATAGACCCCTGTTAAAAAAAAACAAATCTAAAAAATAAAGTGCAGTACCGTGTCTACACACCTGGTGGCGCTAGAGGCGCACCAAACCACCACCAGTCGACTAGCCATACATCAATTACTATATAAACCAAGTTTCGTACAGATAAAACACACCGTTGCAGATATATGGACAGTTAAGATTCGGCCAATCAGATGCCCTTTATGCAAATGAGGGTGGTTACTAATGAGGGTGAAAGTCGTTTTTACCTCCCTACCTAACTCTAACCCTAACTCTAACCCTAACCTAACCTCTAACCCTAACCCTAACCCTAACCCTAACCCTAACTCTAACCCTAACTCTGCAGCGAGGGCCAGTACACAGCCTGAAGTGTCTTCGGACAGTTTATGGATTTTCTCTTCACCTAACCAAGCCCGTGCCTCGTAACTCTGGACCTCGTGCATGTTATCTGGATGTTCCTTGAGATGTCTGGGGGGGTATGTGTATAATTATTAAATATTAAAATGATAAATACATTTATTGATAGTCAAAAAACGATTTATGAAGCACCATTTAGTGCTGAAAGGTATTTTAGTTCAAGTGGGAGGGGCGCCCGCCCTCTGAAGTCCACTATAAAATCAAGTGTGACCACGCCCTCGAGCACGAGGAAGCCGAGAGGGATTTGAGAGAGTTGTCATTCTAAATTCACCTGATGAGGAGCCTTGGGAAAGCTCGAAACGCGTCGTGAAAGTATGCCTGAATGACTCGAAACCGTAAAAATGAGTACAGCTGCCATCATTTGGGGGTTCGTGATGTAGCAGAAGCCTTGGAAAATTTTCTCTTCGACCCATACAGGTCTGGAGTTGGTTAAAATGGCCGCCATCATTGGTCTGAGTGATGTTGCAGAGCCACATAAATTTTTCCTCCGTCCACTGTGACGTTGAGCGTCTCCAAAAAGGGTCCATGTCCATACAGACGTGGGATTTATGCCCCTCACCACTCTTAGCTAACACCTACCATTCGTTTTTTTGTTCAAATTAAGCCCTTGTTGGCATAAACCACGGCAATGTAGCCCTTTTGGATCTAGCCCACGGCGTTTTAGCCCTCTTTTAATGTTTTATAATTGTATGCGTCTCTCTCGGGGTTTCTTGGGGCATTTCGGTGCTTGTGTGGGGAGCGGCCAGTTGAAGCGAAGGCCAGTGCACAGCCTGAAGTGTCTTCGGACAGTTTATGGATTTTCTCTTCACCTAACCAAGCCCGTGCCTCGTAACTCTGGACCTCGTGCATGTTATCTGGATGTTCCTTGAGATGTCTGGGGGGGTATGTGTATAATTATTAAATATTAAAATGATAAATACATTTATTGATAGTCAAAAAACGATTTATGAAGCACCATTTAGTGCTGAAAGGTATTTTAGTTCAAGTGGGAGGGGCGCCCGCCCTCTGAAGTCCACTATAAAATCAAGTGTGACCACGCCCTCGAGCACGAGGAAGCCGAGAGGGATTTGAGAGAGTTGTCATTCTAAATTCACCTGATGAGGAGCCTTGGGAAAGCTCGAAACGCGTCGTGAAAGTATGCCTGAATGACTCGAAACCGTAAAAATGAGTACAGCTGCCATCATTTGGGGGTTCGTGATGTAGCAGAAGCCTTGGAAAATTTTCTCTTCGACCCATACAGGTCTGGAGTTGGTTAAAATGGCCGCCATCATTGGTCTGAGTGATGTTGCAGAGCCACATAAATTTTTCCTCCGTCCACTGTGACGTTGAGCGTCTCCAAAAAGGGTCCATGTCCATACAGACGTGGGATTTATGCCCCTCACCACTCTTAGCTAACACCTACCATTCGTTTTTTTGTTCAAATTAAGCCCTTGTTGGCATAAACCACGGCAATGTAGCCCTTTTGGATCTAGCCCACGGCGTTTTAGCCCTCTTTTAATGTTTTATAATTGTATGCGTCTCTCTCGGGGTTTCTTGGGGCATTTCGGTGCTTGTGTGGGGAGCGGCCAGTTGAAGCGAAGGCCAGTGCACAGCCTGAAGTGTCTTCGGACAGTTTATGGATTTTCTCTTCACCTAACCAAGCCCGTGCCTCGTAACTCTGGACCTCGTGCATGTTATCTGGATGTTCCTTGAGATGTCTGGGGGGGTATGTGTATAATTATTAAATATTAAAATGATAAATACATTTATTGATAGTCAAAAAACGATTTATGAAGCACCATTTAGTGCTGAAAGGTATTTTAGTTCAAGTGGGAGGGGCGCCCGCCCTCTGAAGTCCACTATAAAATCAAGTGTGACCACGCCCTCGAGCACGAGGAAGCCGAGAGGGATTTGAGAGAGTTGTCATTCTAAATTCACCTGATGAGGAGCCTTGGGAAAGCTCGAAACGCGTCGTGAAAGTATGCCTGAATGACTCGAAACCGTAAAAATGAGTACAGCTGCCATCATTTGGGGGTTCGTGATGTAGCAGAAGCCTTGGAAAATTTTCTCTTCGACCCATACAGGTCTGGAGTTGGTTAAAATGGCCGCCATCATTGGTCTGAGTGATGTTGCAGAGCCACATAAATTTTTCCTCCGTCCACTGTGACGTTGAGCGTCTCCAAAAAGGGTCCATGTCCATACAGACGTGGGATTTATGCCCCTCACCACTCTTAGCTAACACCTACCATTCGTTTTTTTGTTCAAATTAAGCCCTTGTTGGCATAAACCACGGCAATGTAGCCCTTTTGGATCTAGCCCACGGCGTTTTAGCCCTCTTTTAATGTTTTATAATTGTATGCGTCTCTCTCGGGGTTTCTTGGGGCATTTCGGTGCTTGTGTGGGGAGCGGCCAGTTGAAGCGAAGGCCAGTGCACAGCCTGAAGTGTCTTCGGACAGTTTATGGATTTTCTCTTCACCTAACCCTAACCCTAACCCTAACCCTAACCCTAACCCTAACCCTAACCCTAACTATTTATGAAGCACCATACAGTGCTGAAAGGTATTTAGTAGTGGGAGGGGCGCCCCGCCCTCTACCACTATAAAGTCCAGAGGGACCACGCCCTCAAGCACTCTGTAGTTGCAGAGGGAACAGAGACAGTTGTCATTTCAATTCGCCTGATGAGAACCTTGGGAAAGTTCGAAACGCGTCGCGAGAGTGCCTGAATGACACAAAACCGTAAAAATGAGTACAGCTGCCATCATTTTGAAGGTGGGTGATGTAGCAGAGCTCTGGAAAATTTTCTCTTCAGCCCATACAGGCGTCGAGTTGGTTAAAATGGCCGCCATCATTGGTGCGGGTGATGTTGCAGAGCCACATGATTTTTTCTCCGTCCACTGTGACGTCGAGCGTCTCCTCATGTCCATACAGACGTGAGTTATATGCCCCTCACCACATCTGACTAAAACCTACCATTAGTTTTTTCATTAAATTAAACCCTTGTTGGTATAAACCACGGCAATATAGCCCGTTTGATTTGAACCCTGGCGATTTTAGCCCTCTTTTTTTATTTAATAATTATATATGTATCTCTCTAGGGTGTGACCATTCTCCTTTCTGGGCCTGTGGTGTCCTTTAGTGGTCAGTAGAAAGTAGGCCAGTGCACAGCCATTTCTGGGGCCTTCGGGCCCTAGATCTTGGATTTTTCATTCCCCTAACCAAGCCCGTGCCACCGCCTCTGAGCTTTTGGATTGCCCTTCGTCTGGATTGGATTGTGTGTGATGTCTGTGAGTGTATGTGTATGATTATTAAATATTAAAATTAAAAACAAATTTATTGATAGTGAAAAAACTATTTATGAAGCACCATACAGTGCTGAAAGGTATTTAGTAGTGGGAGGGGCGCCCCGCCCTCTACCACTATAAAGTCCAGAGGGACCACGCCCTCAAGCACTCTGTAGTTGCAGAGGGAACAGAGACAGTTGTCATTTCAATTCGCCTGATGAGAACCTTGGGAAAGTTCGAAACGCGTCGCGAGAGTGCCTGAATGACACAAAACCGTAAAAATGAGTACAGCTGCCATCATTTTGAAGGTGGGTGATGTAGCAGAGCTCTGGAAAATTTTCTCTTCAGCCCATACAGGCGTCGAGTTGGTTAAAATGGCCGCCATCATTGGTGCGGGTGATGTTGCAGAGCCACATGATTTTTTCTCCGTCCACTGTGACGTCGAGCGTCTCCTCATGTCCATACAGACGTGAGTTATATGCCCCTCACCACATCTGACTAAAACCTACCATTAGTTTTTTCATTAAATTAAACCCTTGTTGGTATAAACCACGGCAATATAGCCCGTTTGATTTGAACCCTGGCGATTTTAGCCCTCTTTTTTTATTTAATAATTATATATGTATCTCTCTAGGGTGTGACCATTCTCCTTTCTGGGCCTGTGGTGTCCTTTAGTGGTCAGTAGAAAGTAGGCCAGTGCACAGCCATTTCTGGGGCCTTCGGGCCCTAGATCTTGGATTTTTCATTCCCCTAACCAAGCCCGTGCCACCGCCTCTGAGCTTTTGGATTGCCCTTCGTCTGGATTGGATTGTGTGTGATGTCTGTGAGTGTATGTGTATGATTATTAAATATTAAAATTAAAAACAAATTTATTGATAGTGAAAAAACTATTTATGAAGCACCATACAGTGCTGAAAGGTATTTAGTAGTGGGAGGGGCGCCCCGCCCTCTACCACTATAAAGTCCAGAGGGACCACGCCCTCAAGCACTCTGTAGTTGCAGAGGGAACAGAGACAGTTGTCATTTCAATTCGCCTGATGAGAACCTTGGGAAAGTTCGAAACGCGTCGCGAGAGTGCCTGAATGACACAAAACCGTAAAAATGAGTACAGCTGCCATCATTTTGAAGGTGGGTGATGTAGCAGAGCTCTGGAAAATTTTCTCTTCAGCCCATACAGGCGTCGAGTTGGTTAAAATGGCCGCCATCATTGGTGCGGGTGATGTTGCAGAGCCACATGATTTTTTCTCCGTCCACTGTGACGTCGAGCGTCTCCTCATGTCCATACAGACGTGAGTTATATGCCCCTCACCACATCTGACTAAAACCTACCATTAGTTTTTTCATTAAATTAAACCCTTGTTGGTATAAACCACGGCAATATAGCCCGTTTGATTTGAACCCTGGCGATTTTAGCCCTCTTTTTTTATTTAATAATTATATATGTATCTCTCTAGGGTGTGACCATTCTCCTTTCTGGGCCTGTGGTGTCCTTTAGTGGTCAGTAGAAAGTAGGCCAGTGCACAGCCATTTCTGGGGCCTTCGGGCCCTAGATCTTGGATTTTTCATTCCCCTAACCAAGCCCGTGCCACCGCCTCTGAGCTTTTGGATTGCCCTTCGTCTGGATTGGATTGTGTGTGATGTCTGTGAGTGTATGTGTATGATTATTAAATATTAAAATTAAAAACAAATTTATTGATAGTGAAAAAACTATTTATGAAGCACCATACAGTGCTGAAAGGTATTTAGTAGTGGGAGGGGCGCCCCGCCCTCTACCACTATAAAGTCCAGAGGGACCACGCCCTCAAGCACTCTGTAGTTGCAGAGGGAACAGGGACAGTTGTCATTTCAATTCGCCTGATGAGAACCTTGGGAAAGTTCGAAACGCGTCGCGAGAGTGCCTGAATGACACAAAACCGTAAAAATGAGTACAGCTGCCATCATTTTGAAGGTGGGTGATGTAGCAGAGCTCTGGAAAATTTTCTCTTCAGCCCATACAGGCGTCGAGTTGGTTAAAATGGCCGCCATCATTGGTGCGGGTGATGTTGCAGAGCCACATGATTTTTTCTCCGTCCACTGTGACGTCGAGCGTCTCCTCATGTCCATACAGACGTGAGTTATATGCCCCTCACCACATCTGACTAAAACCTACCATTAGTTTTTTCATTAAATTAAACCCTTGTTGGTATAAACCACGGCAATATAGCCCGTTTGATTTGAACCCTGGCGATTTTAGCCCTCTTTTTTTATTTAATAATTATATATGTATCTCTCTAGGGTGTGACCATTCTCCTTTCTGGGCCTGTGGTGTCCTTTAGTGGTCAGTAGAAAGTAGGCCAGTGCACAGCCATTTCTGGGGCCTTCGGGCCCTAGATCTTGGATTTTTCATTCCCCTAACCAAGCCCGTGCCACCGCCTCTGAGCTTTTGGATTGCCCTTCGTCTGGATTGGATTGTGTGTGATGTCTGTGAGTGTATGTGTATGATTATTAAATATTAAAATTAAAAACAAATTTATTGATAGTGAAAAAACTATTTATGAAGCACCATACAGTGCTGAAAGGTATTTAGTAGTGGGAGGGGCGCCCCGCCCTCTACCACTATAAAGTCCAGAGGGACCACGCCCTCAAGCACTCTGTAGTTGCAGAGGGAACAGAGACAGTTGTCATTTCAATTCGCCTGATGAGAACCTTGGGAAAGTTCGAAACGCGTCGCGAGAGTGCCTGAATGACACAAAACCGTAAAAATGAGTACAGCTGCCATCATTTTGAAGGTGGGTGATGTAGCAGAGCTCTGGAAAATTTTCTCTTCAGCCCATACAGGCGTCGAGTTGGTTAAAATGGCCGCCATCATTGGTGCGGGTGATGTTGCAGAGCCACATGATTTTTTCTCCGTCCACTGTGACGTCGAGCGTCTCCTCATGTCCATACAGACGTGAGTTATATGCCCCTCACCACATCTGACTAAAACCTACCATTAGTTTTTTCATTAAATTAAACCCTTGTTGGTATAAACCACGGCAATATAGCCCGTTTGATTTGAACCCTGGCGATTTTAGCCCTCTTTTTTTATTTAATAATTATATATGTATCTCTCTAGGGTGTGACCATTCTCCTTTCTGGGCCTGTGGTGTCCTTTAGTGGTCAGTAGAAAGTAGGCCAGTGCACAGCCATTTCTGGGGCCTTCGGGCCCTAGATCTTGGATTTTTCATTCCCCTAACCAAGCCCGTGCCACCGCCTCTGAGCTTTTGGATTGCCCTTCGTCTGGATTGGATTGTGTGTGATGTCTGTGAGTGTATGTGTATGATTATTAAATATTAAAATTAAAAACAAATTTATTGATAGTGAAAAAACTATTTATGAAGCACCATACAGTGCTGAAAGGTATTTAGTAGTGGGAGGGGCGCCCCGCCCTCTACCACTATAAAGTCCAGAGGGACCACGCCCTCAAGCACTCTGTAGTTGCAGAGGGAACAGAGACAGTTGTCATTTCAATTCGCCTGATGAGAACCTTGGGAAAGTTCGAAACGCGTCGCGAGAGTGCCTGAATGACACAAAACCGTAAAAATGAGTACAGCTGCCATCATTTTGAAGGTGGGTGATGTAGCAGAGCTCTGGAAAATTTTCTCTTCAGCCCATACAGGCGTCGAGTTGGTTAAAATGGCCGCCATCATTGGTGCGGGTGATGTTGCAGAGCCACATGATTTTTTCTCCGTCCACTGTGACGTCGAGCGTCTCCTCATGTCCATACAGACGTGAGTTATATGCCCCTCACCACATCTGACTAAAACCTACCATTAGTTTTTTCATTAAATTAAACCCTTGTTGGTATAAACCACGGCAATATAGCCCGTTTGATTTGAACCCTGGCGATTTTAGCCCTCTTTTTTTATTTAATAATTATATATGTATCTCTCTAGGGTGTGACCATTCTCCTTTCTGGGCCTGTGGTGTCCTTTAGTGGTCAGTAGAAAGTAGGCCAGTGCACAGCCATTTCTGGGGCCTTCGGGCCCTAGATCTTGGATTTTTCATTCCCCTAACCAAGCCCGTGCCACCGCCTCTGAGCTTTTGGATTGCCCTTCGTCTGGATTGGATTGTGTGTGATGTCTGTGAGTGTATGTGTATGATTATTAAATATTAAAATTAAAAACAAATTTATTGATAGTGAAAAAACTATTTATGAAGCACCATACAGTGCTGAAAGGTATTTAGTAGTGGGAGGGGCGCCCCGCCCTCTACCACTATAAAGTCCAGAGGGACCACGCCCTCAAGCACTCTGTAGTTGCAGAGGGAACAGAGACAGTTGTCATTTCAATTCGCCTGATGAGAACCTTGGGAAAGTTCGAAACGCGTCGCGAGAGTGCCTGAATGACACAAAACCGTAAAAATGAGTACAGCTGCCATCATTTTGAAGGTGGGTGATGTAGCAGAGCTCTGGAAAATTTTCTCTTCAGCCCATACAGGCGTCGAGTTGGTTAAAATGGCCGCCATCATTGGTGCGGGTGATGTTGCAGAGCCACATGATTTTTTCTCCGTCCACTGTGACGTCGAGCGTCTCCTCATGTCCATACAGACGTGAGTTATATGCCCCTCACCACATCTGACTAAAACCTACCATTAGTTTTTTCATTAAATTAAACCCTTGTTGGTATAAACCACGGCAATATAGCCCGTTTGATTTGAACCCTGGCGATTTTAGCCCTCTTTTTTTATTTAATAATTATATATGTATCTCTCTAGGGTGTGACCATTCTCCTTTCTGGGCCTGTGGTGTCCTTTAGTGGTCAGTAGAAAGTAGGCCAGTGCACAGCCATTTCTGGGGCCTTCGGGCCCTAGATCTTGGATTTTTCATTCCCCTAACCAAGCCCGTGCCACCGCCTCTGAGCTTTTGGATTGCCCTTCGTCTGGATTGGATTGTGTGTGATGTCTGTGAGTGTATGTGTATGATTATTAAATATTAAAATTAAAAACAAATTTATTGATAGTGAAAAAACTATTTATGAAGCACCATACAGTGCTGAAAGGTATTTAGTAGTGGGAGGGGCGCCCCGCCCTCTACCACTATAAAGTCCAGAGGGACCACGCCCTCAAGCACTCTGTAGTTGCAGAGGGAACAGGGACAGTTGTCATTTCAATTCGCCTGATGAGAACCTTGGGAAAGTTCGAAACGCGTCGCGAGAGTGCCTGAATGACACAAAACCGTAAAAATGAGTACAGCTGCCATCATTTTGAAGGTGGGTGATGTAGCAGAGCTCTGGAAAATTTTCTCTTCAGCCCATACAGGCGTCGAGTTGGTTAAAATGGCCGCCATCATTGGTGCGGGTGATGTTGCAGAGCCACATGATTTTTTCTCCGTCCACTGTGACGTCGAGCGTCTCCTCATGTCCATACAGACGTGAGTTATATGCCCCTCACCACATCTGACTAAAACCTACCATTAGTTTTTTCATTAAATTAAACCCTTGTTGGTATAAACCACGGCAATATAGCCCGTTTGATTTGAACCCTGGCGATTTTAGCCCTCTTTTTTTATTTAATAATTATATATGTATCTCTCTAGGGTGTGACCATTCTCCTTTCTGGGCCTGTGGTGTCCTTTAGTGGTCAGTAGAAAGTAGGCCAGTGCACAGCCATTTCTGGGGCCTTCGGGCCCTAGATCTTGGATTTTTCATTCCCCTAACCAAGCCCGTGCCACCGCCTCTGAGCTTTTGGATTGCCCTTCGTCTGGATTGGATTGTGTGTGATGTCTGTGAGTGTATGTGTATGATTATTAAATATTAAAATTAAAAACAAATTTATTGATAGTGAAAAAACTATTTATGAAGCACCATACAGTGCTGAAAGGTATTTAGTAGTGGGAGGGGCGCCCCGCCCTCTACCACTATAAAGTCCAGAGGGACCACGCCCTCAAGCACTCTGTAGTTGCAGAGGGAACAGAGACAGTTGTCATTTCAATTCGCCTGATGAGAACCTTGGGAAAGTTCGAAACGCGTCGCGAGAGTGCCTGAATGACACAAAACCGTAAAAATGAGTACAGCTGCCATCATTTTGAAGGTGGGTGATGTAGCAGAGCTCTGGAAAATTTTCTCTTCAGCCCATACAGGCGTCGAGTTGGTTAAAATGGCCGCCATCATTGGTGCGGGTGATGTTGCAGAGCCACATGATTTTTTCTCCGTCCACTGTGACGTCGAGCGTCTCCTCATGTCCATACAGACGTGAGTTATATGCCCCTCACCACATCTGACTAAAACCTACCATTAGTTTTTTCATTAAATTAAACCCTTGTTGGTATAAACCACGGCAATATAGCCCGTTTGATTTGAACCCTGGCGATTTTAGCCCTCTTTTTTTATTTAATAATTATATATGTATCTCTCTAGGGTGTGACCATTCTCCTTTCTGGGCCTGTGGTGTCCTTTAGTGGTCAGTAGAAAGTAGGCCAGTGCACAGCCATTTCTGGGGCCTTCGGGCCCTAGATCTTGGATTTTTCATTCCCCTAACCAAGCCCGTGCCACCGCCTCTGAGCTTTTGGATTGCCCTTCGTCTGGATTGGATTGTGTGTGATGTCTGTGAGTGTATGTGTATGATTATTAAATATTAAAATTAAAAACAAATTTATTGATAGTGAAAAAACTATTTATGAAGCACCATACAGTGCTGAAAGGTATTTAGTAGTGGGAGGGGCGCCCCGCCCTCTACCACTATAAAGTCCAGAGGGACCACGCCCTCAAGCACTCTGTAGTTGCAGAGGGAACAGAGACAGTTGTCATTTCAATTCGCCTGATGAGAACCTTGGGAAAGTTCGAAACGCGTCGCGAGAGTGCCTGAATGACACAAAACCGTAAAAATGAGTACAGCTGCCATCATTTTGAAGGTGGGTGATGTAGCAGAGCTCTGGAAAATTTTCTCTTCAGCCCATACAGGCGTCGAGTTGGTTAAAATGGCCGCCATCATTGGTGCGGGTGATGTTGCAGAGCCACATGATTTTTTCTCCGTCCACTGTGACGTCGAGCGTCTCCTCATGTCCATACAGACGTGAGTTATATGCCCCTCACCACATCTGACTAAAACCTACCATTAGTTTTTTCATTAAATTAAACCCTTGTTGGTATAAACCACGGCAATATAGCCCGTTTGATTTGAACCCTGGCGATTTTAGCCCTCTTTTTTTATTTAATAATTATATATGTATCTCTCTAGGGTGTGACCATTCTCCTTTCTGGGCCTGTGGTGTCCTTTAGTGGTCAGTAGAAAGTAGGCCAGTGCACAGCCATTTCTGGGGCCTTCGGGCCCTAGATCTTGGATTTTTCATTCCCCTAACCAAGCCCGTGCCACCGCCTCTGAGCTTTTGGATTGCCCTTCGTCTGGATTGGATTGTGTGTGATGTCTGTGAGTGTATGTGTATGATTATTAAATATTAAAATTAAAAACAAATTTATTGATAGTGAAAAAACTATTTATGAAGCACCATACAGTGCTGAAAGGTATTTAGTAGTGGGAGGGGCGCCCCGCCCTCTACCACTATAAAGTCCAGAGGGACCACGCCCTCAAGCACTCTGTAGTTGCAGAGGGAACAGAGACAGTTGTCATTTCAATTCGCCTGATGAGAACCTTGGGAAAGTTCGAAACGCGTCGCGAGAGTGCCTGAATGACACAAAACCGTAAAAATGAGTACAGCTGCCATCATTTTGAAGGTGGGTGATGTAGCAGAGCTCTGGAAAATTTTCTCTTCAGCCCATACAGGCGTCGAGTTGGTTAAAATGGCCGCCATCATTGGTGCGGGTGATGTTGCAGAGCCACATGATTTTTTCTCCGTCCACTGTGACGTCGAGCGTCTCCTCATGTCCATACAGACGTGAGTTATATGCCCCTCACCACATCTGACTAAAACCTACCATTAGTTTTTTCATTAAATTAAACCCTTGTTGGTATAAACCACGGCAATATAGCCCGTTTGATTTGAACCCTGGCGATTTTAGCCCTCTTTTTTTATTTAATAATTATATATGTATCTCTCTAGGGTGTGACCATTCTCCTTTCTGGGCCTGTGGTGTCCTTTAGTGGTCAGTAGAAAGTAGGCCAGTGCACAGCCATTTCTGGGGCCTTCGGGCCCTAGATCTTGGATTTTTCATTCCCCTAACCAAGCCCGTGCCACCGCCTCTGAGCTTTTGGATTGCCCTTCGTCTGGATTGGATTGTGTGTGATGTCTGTGAGTGTATGTGTATGATTATTAAATATTAAAATTAAAAACAAATTTATTGATAGTGAAAAAACTATTTATGAAGCACCATACAGTGCTGAAAGGTATTTAGTAGTGGGAGGGGCGCCCCGCCCTCTACCACTATAAAGTCCAGAGGGACCACGCCCTCAAGCACTCTGTAGTTGCAGAGGGAACAGAGACAGTTGTCATTTCAATTCGCCTGATGAGAACCTTGGGAAAGTTCGAAACGCGTCGCGAGAGTGCCTGAATGACACAAAACCGTAAAAATGAGTACAGCTGCCATCATTTTGAAGGTGGGTGATGTAGCAGAGCTCTGGAAAATTTTCTCTTCAGCCCATACAGGCGTCGAGTTGGTTAAAATGGCCGCCATCATTGGTGCGGGTGATGTTGCAGAGCCACATGATTTTTTCTCCGTCCACTGTGACGTCGAGCGTCTCCTCATGTCCATACAGACGTGAGTTATATGCCCCTCACCACATCTGACTAAAACCTACCATTAGTTTTTTCATTAAATTAAACCCTTGTTGGTATAAACCACGGCAATATAGCCCGTTTGATTTGAACCCTGGCGATTTTAGCCCTCTTTTTTTATTTAATAATTATATATGTATCTCTCTAGGGTGTGACCATTCTCCTTTCTGGGCCTGTGGTGTCCTTTAGTGGTCAGTAGAAAGTAGGCCAGTGCACAGCCATTTCTGGGGCCTTCGGGCCCTAGATCTTGGATTTTTCATTCCCCTAACCAAGCCCGTGCCACCGCCTCTGAGCTTTTGGATTGCCCTTCGTCTGGATTGGATTGTGTGTGATGTCTGTGAGTGTATGTGTATGATTATTAAATATTAAAATTAAAAACAAATTTATTGATAGTGAAAAAACTATTTATGAAGCACCATACAGTGCTGAAAGGTATTTAGTAGTGGGAGGGGCGCCCCGCCCTCTACCACTATAAAGTCCAGAGGGACCACGCCCTCAAGCACTCTGTAGTTGCAGAGGGAACAGAGACAGTTGTCATTTCAATTCGCCTGATGAGAACCTTGGGAAAGTTCGAAACGCGTCGCGAGAGTGCCTGAATGACACAAAACCGTAAAAATGAGTACAGCTGCCATCATTTTGAAGGTGGGTGATGTAGCAGAGCTCTGGAAAATTTTCTCTTCAGCCCATACAGGCGTCGAGTTGGTTAAAATGGCCGCCATCATTGGTGCGGGTGATGTTGCAGAGCCACATGATTTTTTCTCCGTCCACTGTGACGTCGAGCGTCTCCTCATGTCCATACAGACGTGAGTTATATGCCCCTCACCACATCTGACTAAAACCTACCATTAGTTTTTTCATTAAATTAAACCCTTGTTGGTATAAACCACGGCAATATAGCCCGTTTGATTTGAACCCTGGCGATTTTAGCCCTCTTTTTTTATTTAATAATTATATATGTATCTCTCTAGGGTGTGACCATTCTCCTTTCTGGGCCTGTGGTGTCCTTTAGTGGTCAGTAGAAAGTAGGCCAGTGCACAGCCATTTCTGGGGCCTTCGGGCCCTAGATCTTGGATTTTTCATTCCCCTAACCAAGCCCGTGCCACCGCCTCTGAGCTTTTGGATTGCCCTTCGTCTGGATTGGATTGTGTGTGATGTCTGTGAGTGTATGTGTATGATTATTAAATATTAAAATTAAAAACAAATTTATTGATAGTGAAAAAACTATTTATGAAGCACCATACAGTGCTGAAAGGTATTTAGTAGTGGGAGGGGCGCCCCGCCCTCTACCACTATAAAGTCCAGAG
The DNA here is from genome assembly GCF_965113295.1 of Leuciscus leuciscus. Taxonomy (NCBI): domain Eukaryota; kingdom Metazoa; phylum Chordata; class Actinopteri; order Cypriniformes; family Leuciscidae; genus Leuciscus; species Leuciscus leuciscus. The sequence continues at coordinate 261,734 of NW_028118526.1, forward strand.
GGACCACGCCCTCAAGCACTCTGTAGTTGCAGAGGGAACAGGGACAGTTGTCATTTCAATTCGCCTGATGAGAACCTTGGGAAAGTTCGAAACGCGTCGCGAGAGTGCCTGAATGACACAAAACCGTAAAAATGAGTACAGCTGCCATCATTTTGAAGGTGGGTGATGTAGCAGAGCTCTGGAAAATTTTCTCTTCAGCCCATACAGGCGTCGAGTTGGTTAAAATGGCCGCCATCATTGGTGCGGGTGATGTTGCAGAGCCACATGATTTTTTCTCCGTCCACTGTGACGTCGAGCGTCTCCTCATGTCCATACAGACGTGAGTTATATGCCCCTCACCACATCTGACTAAAACCTACCATTAGTTTTTTCATTAAATTAAACCCTTGTTGGTATAAACCACGGCAATATAGCCCGTTTGATTTGAACCCTGGCGATTTTAGCCCTCTTTTTTTATTTAATAATTATATATGTATCTCTCTAGGGTGTGACCATTCTCCTTTCTGGGCCTGTGGTGTCCTTTAGTGGTCAGTAGAAAGTAGGCCAGTGCACAGCCATTTCTGGGGCCTTCGGGCCCTAGATCTTGGATTTTTCATTCCCCTAACCAAGCCCGTGCCACCGCCTCTGAGCTTTTGGATTGCCCTTCGTCTGGATTGGATTGTGTGTGATGTCTGTGAGTGTATGTGTATGATTATTAAATATTAAAATTAAAAACAAATTTATTGATAGTGAAAAAACTATTTATGAAGCACCATACAGTGCTGAAAGGTATTTAGTAGTGGGAGGGGCGCCCCGCCCTCTACCACTATAAAGTCCAGAGGGACCACGCCCTCAAGCACTCTGTAGTTGCAGAGGGAACAGAGACAGTTGTCATTTCAATTCGCCTGATGAGAACCTTGGGAAAGTTCGAAACGCGTCGCGAGAGTGCCTGAATGACACAAAACCGTAAAAATGAGTACAGCTGCCATCATTTTGAAGGTGGGTGATGTAGCAGAGCTCTGGAAAATTTTCTCTTCAGCCCATACAGGCGTCGAGTTGGTTAAAATGGCCGCCATCATTGGTGCGGGTGATGTTGCAGAGCCACATGATTTTTTCTCCGTCCACTGTGACGTCGAGCGTCTCCTCATGTCCATACAGACGTGAGTTATATGCCCCTCACCACATCTGACTAAAACCTACCATTAGTTTTTTCATTAAATTAAACCCTTGTTGGTATAAACCACGGCAATATAGCCCGTTTGATTTGAACCCTGGCGATTTTAGCCCTCTTTTTTTATTTAATAATTATATATGTATCTCTCTAGGGTGTGACCATTCTCCTTTCTGGGCCTGTGGTGTCCTTTAGTGGTCAGTAGAAAGTAGGCCAGTGCACAGCCATTTCTGGGGCCTTCGGGCCCTAGATCTTGGATTTTTCATTCCCCTAACCAAGCCCGTGCCACCGCCTCTGAGCTTTTGGATTGCCCTTCGTCTGGATTGGATTGTGTGTGATGTCTGTGAGTGTATGTGTATGATTATTAAATATTAAAATTAAAAACAAATTTATTGATAGTGAAAAAACTATTTATGAAGCACCATACAGTGCTGAAAGGTATTTAGTAGTGGGAGGGGCGCCCCGCCCTCTACCACTATAAAGTCCAGAGGGACCACGCCCTCAAGCACTCTGTAGTTGCAGAGGGAACAGAGACAGTTGTCATTTCAATTCGCCTGATGAGAACCTTGGGAAAGTTCGAAACGCGTCGCGAGAGTGCCTGAATGACACAAAACCGTAAAAATGAGTACAGCTGCCATCATTTTGAAGGTGGGTGATGTAGCAGAGCTCTGGAAAATTTTCTCTTCAGCCCATACAGGCGTCGAGTTGGTTAAAATGGCCGCCATCATTGGTGCGGGTGATGTTGCAGAGCCACATGATTTTTTCTCCGTCCACTGTGACGTCGAGCGTCTCCTCATGTCCATACAGACGTGAGTTATATGCCCCTCACCACATCTGACTAAAACCTACCATTAGTTTTTTCATTAAATTAAACCCTTGTTGGTATAAACCACGGCAATATAGCCCGTTTGATTTGAACCCTGGCGATTTTAGCCCTCTTTTTTTATTTAATAATTATATATGTATCTCTCTAGGGTGTGACCATTCTCCTTTCTGGGCCTGTGGTGTCCTTTAGTGGTCAGTAGAAAGTAGGCCAGTGCACAGCCATTTCTGGGGCCTTCGGGCCCTAGATCTTGGATTTTTCATTCCCCTAACCAAGCCCGTGCCACCGCCTCTGAGCTTTTGGATTGCCCTTCGTCTGGATTGGATTGTGTGTGATGTCTGTGAGTGTATGTGTATGATTATTAAATATTAAAATTAAAAACAAATTTATTGATAGTGAAAAAACTATTTATGAAGCACCATACAGTGCTGAAAGGTATTTAGTAGTGGGAGGGGCGCCCCGCCCTCTACCACTATAAAGTCCAGAGGGACCACGCCCTCAAGCACTCTGTAGTTGCAGAGGGAACAGGGACAGTTGTCATTTCAATTCGCCTGATGAGAACCTTGGGAAAGTTCGAAACGCGTCGCGAGAGTGCCTGAATGACACAAAACCGTAAAAATGAGTACAGCTGCCATCATTTTGAAGGTGGGTGATGTAGCAGAGCTCTGGAAAATTTTCTCTTCAGCCCATACAGGCGTCGAGTTGGTTAAAATGGCCGCCATCATTGGTGCGGGTGATGTTGCAGAGCCACATGATTTTTTCTCCGTCCACTGTGACGTCGAGCGTCTCCTCATGTCCATACAGACGTGAGTTATATGCCCCTCACCACATCTGACTAAAACCTACCATTAGTTTTTTCATTAAATTAAACCCTTGTTGGTATAAACCACGGCAATATAGCCCGTTTGATTTGAACCCTGGCGATTTTAGCCCTCTTTTTTTATTTAATAATTATATATGTATCTCTCTAGGGTGTGACCATTCTCCTTTCTGGGCCTGTGGTGTCCTTTAGTGGTCAGTAGAAAGTAGGCCAGTGCACAGCCATTTCTGGGGCCTTCGGGCCCTAGATCTTGGATTTTTCATTCCCCTAACCAAGCCCGTGCCACCGCCTCTGAGCTTTTGGATTGCCCTTCGTCTGGATTGGATTGTGTGTGATGTCTGTGAGTGTATGTGTATGATTATTAAATATTAAAATTAAAAACAAATTTATTGATAGTGAAAAAACTATTTATGAAGCACCATACAGTGCTGAAAGGTATTTAGTAGTGGGAGGGGCGCCCCGCCCTCTACCACTATAAAGTCCAGAGGGACCACGCCCTCAAGCACTCTGTAGTTGCAGAGGGAACAGAGACAGTTGTCATTTCAATTCGCCTGATGAGAACCTTGGGAAAGTTCGAAACGCGTCGCGAGAGTGCCTGAATGACACAAAACCGTAAAAATGAGTACAGCTGCCATCATTTTGAAGGTGGGTGATGTAGCAGAGCTCTGGAAAATTTTCTCTTCAGCCCATACAGGCGTCGAGTTGGTTAAAATGGCCGCCATCATTGGTGCGGGTGATGTTGCAGAGCCACATGATTTTTTCTCCGTCCACTGTGACGTCGAGCGTCTCCTCATGTCCATACAGACGTGAGTTATATGCCCCTCACCACATCTGACTAAAACCTACCATTAGTTTTTTCATTAAATTAAACCCTTGTTGGTATAAACCACGGCAATATAGCCCGTTTGATTTGAACCCTGGCGATTTTAGCCCTCTTTTTTTATTTAATAATTATATATGTATCTCTCTAGGGTGTGACCATTCTCCTTTCTGGGCCTGTGGTGTCCTTTAGTGGTCAGTAGAAAGTAGGCCAGTGCACAGCCATTTCTGGGGCCTTCGGGCCCTAGATCTTGGATTTTTCATTCCCCTAACCAAGCCCGTGCCACCGCCTCTGAGCTTTTGGATTGCCCTTCGTCTGGATTGGATTGTGTGTGATGTCTGTGAGTGTATGTGTATGATTATTAAATATTAAAATTAAAAACAAATTTATTGATAGTGAAAAAACTATTTATGAAGCACCATACAGTGCTGAAAGGTATTTAGTAGTGGGAGGGGCGCCCCGCCCTCTACCACTATAAAGTCCAGAGGGACCACGCCCTCAAGCACTCTGTAGTTGCAGAGGGAACAGAGACAGTTGTCATTTCAATTCGCCTGATGAGAACCTTGGGAAAGTTCGAAACGCGTCGCGAGAGTGCCTGAATGACACAAAACCGTAAAAATGAGTACAGCTGCCATCATTTTGAAGGTGGGTGATGTAGCAGAGCTCTGGAAAATTTTCTCTTCAGCCCATACAGGCGTCGAGTTGGTTAAAATGGCCGCCATCATTGGTGCGGGTGATGTTGCAGAGCCACATGATTTTTTCTCCGTCCACTGTGACGTCGAGCGTCTCCTCATGTCCATACAGACGTGAGTTATATGCCCCTCACCACATCTGACTAAAACCTACCATTAGTTTTTTCATTAAATTAAACCCTTGTTGGTATAAACCACGGCAATATAGCCCGTTTGATTTGAACCCTGGCGATTTTAGCCCTCTTTTTTTATTTAATAATTATATATGTATCTCTCTAGGGTGTGACCATTCTCCTTTCTGGGCCTGTGGTGTCCTTTAGTGGTCAGTAGAAAGTAGGCCAGTGCACAGCCATTTCTGGGGCCTTCGGGCCCTAGATCTTGGATTTTTCATTCCCCTAACCAAGCCCGTGCCACCGCCTCTGAGCTTTTGGATTGCCCTTCGTCTGGATTGGATTGTGTGTGATGTCTGTGAGTGTATGTGTATGATTATTAAATATTAAAATTAAAAACAAATTTATTGATAGTGAAAAAACTATTTATGAAGCACCATACAGTGCTGAAAGGTATTTAGTAGTGGGAGGGGCGCCCCGCCCTCTACCACTATAAAGTCCAGAGGGACCACGCCCTCAAGCACTCTGTAGTTGCAGAGGGAACAGAGACAGTTGTCATTTCAATTCGCCTGATGAGAACCTTGGGAAAGTTCGAAACGCGTCGCGAGAGTGCCTGAATGACACAAAACCGTAAAAATGAGTACAGCTGCCATCATTTTGAAGGTGGGTGATGTAGCAGAGCTCTGGAAAATTTTCTCTTCAGCCCATACAGGCGTCGAGTTGGTTAAAATGGCCGCCATCATTGGTGCGGGTGATGTTGCAGAGCCACATGATTTTTTCTCCGTCCACTGTGACGTCGAGCGTCTCCTCATGTCCATACAGACGTGAGTTATATGCCCCTCACCACATCTGACTAAAACCTACCATTAGTTTTTTCATTAAATTAAACCCTTGTTGGTATAAACCACGGCAATATAGCCCGTTTGATTTGAACCCTGGCGATTTTAGCCCTCTTTTTTTATTTAATAATTATATATGTATCTCTCTAGGGTGTGACCATTCTCCTTTCTGGGCCTGTGGTGTCCTTTAGTGGTCAGTAGAAAGTAGGCCAGTGCACAGCCATTTCTGGGGCCTTCGGGCCCTAGATCTTGGATTTTTCATTCCCCTAACCAAGCCCGTGCCACCGCCTCTGAGCTTTTGGATTGCCCTTCGTCTGGATTGGATTGTGTGTGATGTCTGTGAGTGTATGTGTATGATTATTAAATATTAAAATTAAAAACAAATTTATTGATAGTGAAAAAACTATTTATGAAGCACCATACAGTGCTGAAAGGTATTTAGTAGTGGGAGGGGCGCCCCGCCCTCTACCACTATAAAGTCCAGAGGGACCACGCCCTCAAGCACTCTGTAGTTGCAGAGGGAACAGAGACAGTTGTCATTTCAATTCGCCTGATGAGAACCTTGGGAAAGTTCGAAACGCGTCGCGAGAGTGCCTGAATGACACAAAACCGTAAAAATGAGTACAGCTGCCATCATTTTGAAGGTGGGTGATGTAGCAGAGCTCTGGAAAATTTTCTCTTCAGCCCATACAGGCGTCGAGTTGGTTAAAATGGCCGCCATCATTGGTGCGGGTGATGTTGCAGAGCCACATGATTTTTTCTCCGTCCACTGTGACGTCGAGCGTCTCCTCATGTCCATACAGACGTGAGTTATATGCCCCTCACCACATCTGACTAAAACCTACCATTAGTTTTTTCATTAAATTAAACCCTTGTTGGTATAAACCACGGCAATATAGCCCGTTTGATTTGAACCCTGGCGATTTTAGCCCTCTTTTTTTATTTAATAATTATATATGTATCTCTCTAGGGTGTGACCATTCTCCTTTCTGGGCCTGTGGTGTCCTTTAGTGGTCAGTAGAAAGTAGGCCAGTGCACAGCCATTTCTGGGGCCTTCGGGCCCTAGATCTTGGATTTTTCATTCCCCTAACCAAGCCCGTGCCACCGCCTCTGAGCTTTTGGATTGCCCTTCGTCTGGATTGGATTGTGTGTGATGTCTGTGAGTGTATGTGTATGATTATTAAATATTAAAATTAAAAACAAATTTATTGATAGTGAAAAAACTATTTATGAAGCACCATACAGTGCTGAAAGGTATTTAGTAGTGGGAGGGGCGCCCCGCCCTCTACCACTATAAAGTCCAGAGGGACCACGCCCTCAAGCACTCTGTAGTTGCAGAGGGAACAGGGACAGTTGTCATTTCAATTCGCCTGATGAGAACCTTGGGAAAGTTCGAAACGCGTCGCGAGAGTGCCTGAATGACACAAAACCGTAAAAATGAGTACAGCTGCCATCATTTTGAAGGTGGGTGATGTAGCAGAGCTCTGGAAAATTTTCTCTTCAGCCCATACAGGCGTCGAGTTGGTTAAAATGGCCGCCATCATTGGTGCGGGTGATGTTGCAGAGCCACATGATTTTTTCTCCGTCCACTGTGACGTCGAGCGTCTCCTCATGTCCATACAGACGTGAGTTATATGCCCCTCACCACATCTGACTAAAACCTACCATTAGTTTTTTCATTAAATTAAACCCTTGTTGGTATAAACCACGGCAATATAGGCCGTTTGATTTGAACCCTGGCGATTTTAGCCCTCTTTTTTTATTTAATAATTATATATGTATCTCTCTAGGGTGTGACCATTCTCCTTTCTGGGCCTGTGGTGTCCTTTAGTGGTCAGTAGAAAGTAGGCCAGTGCACAGCCATTTCTGGGGCCTTCGGGCCCTAGATCTTGGATTTTTCATTCCCCTAACCAAGCCCGTGCCACCGCCTCTGAGCTTTTGGATTGCCCTTCGTCTGGATTGGATTGTGTGTGATGTCTGTGAGTGTATGTGTATGATTATTAAATATTAAAATTAAAAACAAATTTATTGATAGTGAAAAAACTATTTATGAAGCACCATACAGTGCTGAAAGGTATTTAGTAGTGGGAGGGGCGCCCCGCCCTCTACCACTATAAAGTCCAGAGGGACCACGCCCTCAAGCACTCTGTAGTTGCAGAGGGAACAGAGACAGTTGTCATTTCAATTCGCCTGATGAGAACCTTGGGAAAGTTCGAAACGCGTCGCGAGAGTGCCTGAATGACACAAAACCGTAAAAATGAGTACAGCTGCCATCATTTTGAAGGTGGGTGATGTAGCAGAGCTCTGGAAAATTTTCTCTTCAGCCCATACAGGCGTCGAGTTGGTTAAAATGGCCGCCATCATTGGTGCGGGTGATGTTGCAGAGCCACATGATTTTTTCTCCGTCCACTGTGACGTCGAGCGTCTCCTCATGTCCATACAGACGTGAGTTATATGCCCCTCACCACATCTGACTAAAACCTACCATTAGTTTTTTCATTAAATTAAACCCTTGTTGGTATAAACCACGGCAATATAGCCCGTTTGATTTGAACCCTGGCGATTTTAGCCCTCTTTTTTTATTTAATAATTATATATGTATCTCTCTAGGGTGTGACCATTCTCCTTTCTGGGCCTGTGGTGTCCTTTAGTGGTCAGTAGAAAGTAGGCCAGTGCACAGCCATTTCTGGGGCCTTCGGGCCCTAGATCTTGGATTTTTCATTCCCCTAACCAAGCCCGTGCCACCGCCTCTGAGCTTTTGGATTGCCCTTCGTCTGGATTGGATTGTGTGTGATGTCTGTGAGTGTATGTGTATGATTATTAAATATTAAAATTAAAAACAAATTTATTGATAGTGAAAAAACTATTTATGAAGCACCATACAGTGCTGAAAGGTATTTAGTAGTGGGAGGGGCGCCCCGCCCTCTACCACTATAAAGTCCAGAGGGACCACGCCCTCAAGCACTCTGTAGTTGCAGAGGGAACAGAGACAGTTGTCATTTCAATTCGCCTGATGAGAACCTTGGGAAAGTTCGAAACGCGTCGCGAGAGTGCCTGAATGACACAAAACCGTAAAAATGAGTACAGCTGCCATCATTTTGAAGGTGGGTGATGTAGCAGAGCTCTGGAAAATTTTCTCTTCAGCCCATACAGGCGTCGAGTTGGTTAAAATGGCCGCCATCATTGGTGCGGGTGATGTTGCAGAGCCACATGATTTTTTCTCCGTCCACTGTGACGTCGAGCGTCTCCTCATGTCCATACAGACGTGAGTTATATGCCCCTCACCACATCTGACTAAAACCTACCATTAGTTTTTTCATTAAATTAAACCCTTGTTGGTATAAACCACGGCAATATAGCCCGTTTGATTTGAACCCTGGCGATTTTAGCCCTCTTTTTTTATTTAATAATTATATATGTATCTCTCTAGGGTGTGACCATTCTCCTTTCTGGGCCTGTGGTGTCCTTTAGTGGTCAGTAGAAAGTAGGCCAGTGCACAGCCATTTCTGGGGCCTTCGGGCCCTAGATCTTGGATTTTTCATTCCCCTAACCAAGCCCGTGCCACCGCCTCTGAGCTTTTGGATTGCCCTTCGTCTGGATTGGATTGTGTGTGATGTCTGTGAGTGTATGTGTATGATTATTAAATATTAAAATTAAAAACAAATTTATTGATAGTGAAAAAACTATTTATGAAGCACCATACAGTGCTGAAAGGTATTTAGTAGTGGGAGGGGCGCCCCGCCCTCTACCACTATAAAGTCCAGAGGGACCACGCCCTCAAGCACTCTGTAGTTGCAGAGGGAACAGGGACAGTTGTCATTTCAATTCGCCTGATGAGAACCTTGGGAAAGTTCGAAACGCGTCGCGAGAGTGCCTGAATGACACAAAACCGTAAAAATGAGTACAGCTGCCATCATTTTGAAGGTGGGTGATGTAGCAGAGCTCTGGAAAATTTTCTCTTCAGCCCATACAGGCGTCGAGTTGGTTAAAATGGCCGCCATCATTGGTGCGGGTGATGTTGCAGAGCCACATGATTTTTTCTCCGTCCACTGTGACGTCGAGCGTCTCCTCATGTCCATACAGACGTGAGTTATATGCCCCTCACCACATCTGACTAAAACCTACCATTAGTTTTTTCATTAAATTAAACCCTTGTTGGTATAAACCACGGCAATATAGCCCGTTTGATTTGAACCCTGGCGATTTTAGCCCTCTTTTTTTATTTAATAATTATATATGTATCTCTCTAGGGTGTGACCATTCTCCTTTCTGGGCCTGTGGTGTCCTTTAGTGGTCAGTAGAAAGTAGGCCAGTGCACAGCCATTTCTGGGGCCTTCGGGCCCTAGATCTTGGATTTTTCATTCCCCTAACCAAGCCCGTGCCACCGCCTCTGAGCTTTTGGATTGCCCTTCGTCTGGATTGGATTGTGTGTGATGTCTGTGAGTGTATGTGTATGATTATTAAATATTAAAATTAAAAACAAATTTATTGATAGTGAAAAAACTATTTATGAAGCACCATACAGTGCTGAAAGGTATTTAGTAGTGGGAGGGGCGCCCCGCCCTCTACCACTATAAAGTCCAGAGGGACCACGCCCTCAAGCACTCTGTAGTTGCAGAGGGAACAGAGACAGTTGTCATTTCAATTCGCCTGATGAGAACCTTGGGAAAGTTCGAAACGCGTCGCGAGAGTGCCTGAATGACACAAAACCGTAAAAATGAGTACAGCTGCCATCATTTTGAAGGTGGGTGATGTAGCAGAGCTCTGGAAAATTTTCTCTTCAGCCCATACAGGCGTCGAGTTGGTTAAAATGGCCGCCATCATTGGTGCGGGTGATGTTGCAGAGCCACATGATTTTTTCTCCGTCCACTGTGACGTCGAGCGTCTCCTCATGTCCATACAGACGTGAGTTATATGCCCCTCACCACATCTGACTAAAACCTACCATTAGTTTTTTCATTAAATTAAACCCTTGTTGGTATAAACCACGGCAATATAGCCCGTTTGATTTGAACCCTGGCGATTTTAGCCCTCTTTTTTTATTTAATAATTATATATGTATCTCTCTAGGGTGTGACCATTCTCCTTTCTGGGCCTGTGGTGTCCTTTAGTGGTCAGTAGAAAGTAGGCCAGTGCACAGCCATTTCTGGGGCCTTCGGGCCCTAGATCTTGGATTTTTCATTCCCCTAACCAAGCCCGTGCCACCGCCTCTGAGCTTTTGGATTGCCCTTCGTCTGGATTGGATTGTGTGTGATGTCTGTGAGTGTATGTGTATGATTATTAAATATTAAAATTAAAAACAAATTTATTGATAGTGAAAAAACTATTTATGAAGCACCATACAGTGCTGAAAGGTATTTAGTAGTGGGAGGGGCGCCCCGCCCTCTACCACTATAAAGTCCAGAGGGACCACGCCCTCAAGCACTCTGTAGTTGCAGAGGGAACAGAGACAGTTGTCATTTCAATTCGCCTGATGAGAACCTTGGGAAAGTTCGAAACGCGTCGCGAGAGTGCCTGAATGACACAAAACCGTAAAAATGAGTACAGCTGCCATCATTTTGAAGGTGGGTGATGTAGCAGAGCTCTGGAAAATTTTCTCTTCAGCCCATACAGGCGTCGAGTTGGTTAAAATGGCCGCCATCATTGGTGCGGGTGATGTTGCAGAGCCACATGATTTTTTCTCCGTCCACTGTGACGTCGAGCGTCTCCTCATGTCCATACAGACGTGAGTTATATGCCCCTCACCACATCTGACTAAAACCTACCATTAGTTTTTTCATTAAATTAAACCCTTGTTGGTATAAACCACGGCAATATAGCCCGTTTGATTTGAACCCTGGCGATTTTAGCCCTCTTTTTTTATTTAATAATTATATATGTATCTCTCTAGGGTGTGACCATTCTCCTTTCTGGGCCTGTGGTGTCCTTTAGTGGTCAGTAGAAAGTAGGCCAGTGCACAGCCATTTCTGGGGCCTTCGGGCCCTAGATCTTGGATTTTTCATTCCCCTAACCAAGCCCGTGCCACCGCCTCTGAGCTTTTGGATTGCCCTTCGTCTGGATTGGATTGTGTGTGATGTCTGTGAGTGTATGTGTATGATTATTAAATATTAAAATTAAAAACAAATTTATTGATAGTGAAAAAACTATTTATGAAGCACCATACAGTGCTGAAAGGTATTTAGTAGTGGGAGGGGCGCCCCGCCCTCTACCACTATAAAGTCCAGAGGGACCACGCCCTCAAGCACTCTGTAGTTGCAGAGGGAACAGAGACAGTTGTCATTTCAATTCGCCTGATGAGAACCTTGGGAAAGTTCGAAACGCGTCGCGAGAGTGCCTGAATGACACAAAACCGTAAAAATGAGTACAGCTGCCATCATTTTGAAGGTGGGTGATGTAGCAGAGCTCTGGAAAATTTTCTCTTCAGCCCATACAGGCGTCGAGTTGGTTAAAATGGCCGCCATCATTGGTGCGGGTGATGTTGCAGAGCCACATGATTTTTTCTCCGTCCACTGTGACGTCGAGCGTCTCCTCATGTCCATACAGACGTGAGTTATATGCCCCTCACCACATCTGACTAAAACCTACCATTAGTTTTTTCATTAAATTAAACCCTTGTTGGTATAAACCACGGCAATATAGCCCGTTTGATTTGAACCCTGGCGATTTTAGCCCTCTTTTTTTATTTAATAATTATATATGTATCTCTCTAGGGTGTGACCATTCTCCTTTCTGGGCCTGTGGTGTCCTTTAGTGGTCAGTAGAAAGTAGGCCAGTGCACAGCCATTTCTGGGGCCTTCGGGCCCTAGATCTTGGATTTTTCATTCCCCTAACCAAGCCCGTGCCACCGCCTCTGAGCTTTTGGATTGCCCTTCGTCTGGATTGGATTGTGTGTGATGTCTGTGAGTGTATGTGTATGATTATTAAATATTAAAATTAAAAACAAATTTATTGATAGTGAAAAAACTATTTATGAAGCACCATACAGTGCTGAAAGGTATTTAGTAGTGGGAGGGGCGCCCCGCCCTCTACCACTATAAAGTCCAGAGGGACCACGCCCTCAAGCACTCTGTAGTTGCAGAGGGAACAGAGACAGTTGTCATTTCAATTCGCCTGATGAGAACCTTGGGAAAGTTCGAAACGCGTCGCGAGAGTGCCTGAATGACACAAAACCGTAAAAATGAGTACAGCTGCCATCATTTTGAAGGTGGGTGATGTAGCAGAGCTCTGGAAAATTTTCTCTTCAGCCCATACAGGCGTCGAGTTGGTTAAAATGGCCGCCATCATTGGTGCGGGTGATGTTGCAGAGCCACATGATTTTTTCTCCGTCCACTGTGACGTCGAGCGTCTCCTCATGTCCATACAGACGTGAGTTATATGCCCCTCACCACATCTGACTAAAACCTACCATTAGTTTTTTCATTAAATTAAACCCTTGTTGGTATAAACCACGGCAATATAGCCCGTTTGATTTGAACCCTGGCGATTTTAGCCCTCTTTTTTTATTTAATAATTATATATGTATCTCTCTAGGGTGTGACCATTCTCCTTTCTGGGCCTGTGGTGTCCTTTAGTGGTCAGTAGAAAGTAGGCCAGTGCACAGCCATTTCTGGGGCCTTCGGGCCCTAGATCTTGGATTTTTCATTCCCCTAACCAAGCCCGTGCCACCGCCTCTGAGCTTTTGGATTGCCCTTCGTCTGGATTGGATTGTGTGTGATGTCTGTGAGTGTATGTGTATGATTATTAAATATTAAAATTAAAAACAAATTTATTGATAGTGAAAAAACTATTTATGAAGCACCATACAGTGCTGAAAGGTATTTAGTAGTGGGAGGGGCGCCCCGCCCTCTACCACTATAAAGTCCAGAGGGACCACGCCCTCAAGCACTCTGTAGTTGCAGAGGGAACAGAGACAGTTGTCATTTCAATTCGCCTGATGAGAACCTTGGGAAAGTTCGAAACGCGTCGCGAGAGTGCCTGAATGACACAAAACCGTAAAAATGAGTACAGCTGCCATCATTTTGAAGGTGGGTGATGTAGCAGAGCTCTGGAAAATTTTCTCTTCAGCCCATACAGGCGTCGAGTTGGTTAAAATGGCCGCCATCATTGGTGCGGGTGATGTTGCAGAGCCACATGATTTTTTCTCCGTCCACTGTGACGTCGAGCGTCTCCTCATGTCCATACAGACGTGAGTTATATGCCCCTCACCACATCTGACTAAAACCTACCATTAGTTTTTTCATTAAATTAAACCCTTGTTGGTATAAACCACGGCAATATAGCCCGTTTGATTTGAACCCTGGCGATTTTAGCCCTCTTTTTTTATTTAATAATTATATATGTATCTCTCTAGGGTGTGACCATTCTCCTTTCTGGGCCTGTGGTGTCCTTTAGTGGTCAGTAGAAAGTAGGCCAGTGCACAGCCATTTCTGGGGCCTTCGGGCCCTAGATCTTGGATTTTTCATTCCCCTAACCAAGCCCGTGCCACCGCCTCTGAGCTTTTGGATTGCCCTTCGTCTGGATTGGATTGTGTGTGATGTCTGTGAGTGTATGTGTATGATTATTAAATATTAAAATTAAAAACAAATTTATTGATAGTGAAAAAACTATTTATGAAGCACCATACAGTGCTGAAAGGTATTTAGTAGTGGGAGGGGCGCCCCGCCCTCTACCACTATAAAGTCCAGAGGGACCACGCCCTCAAGCACTCTGTAGTTGCAGAGGGAACAGAGACAGTTGTCATTTCAATTCGCCTGATGAGAACCTTGGGAAAGTTCGAAACGCGTCGCGAGAGTGCCTGAATGACACAAAACCGTAAAAATGAGTACAGCTGCCATCATTTTGAAGGTGGGTGATGTAGCAGAGCTCTGGAAAATTTTCTCTTCAGCCCATACAGGCGTCGAGTTGGTTAAAATGGCCGCCATCATTGGTGCGGGTGATGTTGCAGAGCCACATGATTTTTTCTCCGTCCACTGTGACGTCGAGCGTCTCCTCATGTCCATACAGACGTGAGTTATATGCCCCTCACCACATCTGACTAAAACCTACCATTAGTTTTTTCATTAAATTAAACCCTTGTTGGTATAAACCACGGCAATATAGCCCGTTTGATTTGAACCCTGGCGATTTTAGCCCTCTTTTTTTATTTAATAATTATATATGTATCTCTCTAGGGTGTGACCATTCTCCTTTCTGGGCCTGTGGTGTCCTTTAGTGGTCAGTAGAAAGTAGGCCAGTGCACAGCCATTTCTGGGGCCTTCGGGCCCTAGATCTTGGATTTTTCATTCCCCTAACCAAGCCCGTGCCACCGCCTCTGAGCTTTTGGATTGCCCTTCGTCTGGATTGGATTGTGTGTGATGTCTGTGAGTGTATGTGTATGATTATTAAATATTAAAATTAAAAACAAATTTATTGATAGTGAAAAAACTATTTATGAAGCACCATACAGTGCTGAAAGGTATTTAGTAGTGGGAGGGGCGCCCCGCCCTCTACCACTATAAAGTCCAGAGGGACCACGCCCTCAAGCACTCTGTAGTTGCAGAGGGAACAGGGACAGTTGTCATTTCAATTCGCCTGATGAGAACCTTGGGAAAGTTCGAAACGCGTCGCGAGAGTGCCTGAATGACACAAAACCGTAAAAATGAGTACAGCTGCCATCATTTTGAAGGTGGGTGATGTAGCAGAGCTCTGGAAAATTTTCTCTTCAGCCCATACAGGCGTCGAGTTGGTTAAAATGGCCGCCATCATTGGTGCGGGTGATGTTGCAGAGCCACATGATTTTTTCTCCGTCCACTGTGACGTCGAGCGTCTCCTCATGTCCATACAGACGTGAGTTATATGCCCCTCACCACATCTGACTAAAACCTACCATTAGTTTTTTCATTAAATTAAACCCTTGTTGGTATAAACCACGGCAATATAGCCCGTTTGATTTGAACCCTGGCGATTTTAGCCCTCTTTTTTTATTTAATAATTATATATGTATCTCTCTAGGGTGTGACCATTCTCCTTTCTGGGCCTGTGGTGTCCTTTAGTGGTCAGTAGAAAGTAGGCCAGTGCACAGCCATTTCTGGGGCCTTCGGGCCCTAGATCTTGGATTTTTCATTCCCCTAACCAAGCCCGTGCCACCGCCTCTGAGCTTTTGGATTGCCCTTCGTCTGGATTGGATTGTGTGTGATGTCTGTGAGTGTATGTGTATGATTATTAAATATTAAAATTAAAAACAAATTTATTGATAGTGAAAAAACTATTTATGAAGCACCATACAGTGCTGAAAGGTATTTAGTAGTGGGAGGGGCGCCCCGCCCTCTACCACTATAAAGTCCAGAGGGACCACGCCCTCAAGCACTCTGTAGTTGCAGAGGGAACAGAGACAGTTGTCATTTCAATTCGCCTGATGAGAACCTTGGGAAAGTTCGAAACGCGTCGCGAGAGTGCCTGAATGACACAAAACCGTAAAAATGAGTACAGCTGCCATCATTTTGAAGGTGGGTGATGTAGCAGAGCTCTGGAAAATTTTCTCTTCAGCCCATACAGGCGTCGAGTTGGTTAAAATGGCCGCCATCATTGGTGCGGGTGATGTTGCAGAGCCACATGATTTTTTCTCCGTCCACTGTGACGTCGAGCGTCTCCTCATGTCCATACAGACGTGAGTTATATGCCCCTCACCACATCTGACTAAAACCTACCATTAGTTTTTTCATTAAATTAAACCCTTGTTGGTATAAACCACGGCAATATAGCCCGTTTGATTTGAACCCTGGCGATTTTAGCCCTCTTTTTTTATTTAATAATTATATATGTATCTCTCTAGGGTGTGACCATTCTCCTTTCTGGGCCTGTGGTGTCCTTTAGTGGTCAGTAGAAAGTAGGCCAGTGCACAGCCATTTCTGGGGCCTTCGGGCCCTAGATCTTGGATTTTTCATTCCCCTAACCAAGCCCGTGCCACCGCCTCTGAGCTTTTGGATTGCCCTTCGTCTGGATTGGATTGTGTGTGATGTCTGTGAGTGTATGTGTATGATTATTAAATATTAAAATTAAAAACAAATTTATTGATAGTGAAAAAACTATTTATGAAGCACCATACAGTGCTGAAAGGTATTTAGTAGTGGGAGGGGCGCCCCGCCCTCTACCACTATAAAGTCCAGAGGGACCACGCCCTCAAGCACTCTGTAGTTGCAGAGGGAACAGAGACAGTTGTCATTTCAATTCGCCTGATGAGAACCTTGGGAAAGTTCGAAACGCGTCGCGAGAGTGCCTGAATGACACAAAACCGTAAAAATGAGTACAGCTGCCATCATTTTGAAGGTGGGTGATGTAGCAGAGCTCTGGAAAATTTTCTCTTCAGCCCATACAGGCGTCGAGTTGGTTAAAATGGCCGCCATCATTGGTGCGGGTGATGTTGCAGAGCCACATGATTTTTTCTCCGTCCACTGTGACGTCGAGCGTCTCCTCATGTCCATACAGACGTGAGTTATATGCCCCTCACCACATCTGACTAAAACCTACCATTAGTTTTTTCATTAAATTAAACCCTTGTTGGTATAAACCACGGCAATATAGCCCGTTTGATTTGAACCCTGGCGATTTTAGCCCTCTTTTTTTATTTAATAATTATATATGTATCTCTCTAGGGTGTGACCATTCTCCTTTCTGGGCCTGTGGTGTCCTTTAGTGGTCAGTAGAAAGTAGGCCAGTGCACAGCCATTTCTGGGGCCTTCGGGCCCTAGATCTTGGATTTTTCATTCCCCTAACCAAGCCCGTGCCACCGCCTCTGAGCTTTTGGATTGCCCTTCGTCTGGATTGGATTGTGTGTGATGTCTGTGAGTGTATGTGTATGATTATTAAATATTAAAATTAAAAACAAATTTATTGATAGTGAAAAAACTATTTATGAAGCACCATACAGTGCTGAAAGGTATTTAGTAGTGGGAGGGGCGCCCCGCCCTCTACCACTATAAAGTCCAGAGGGACCACGCCCTCAAGCACTCTGTAGTTGCAGAGGGAACAGAGACAGTTGTCATTTCAATTCGCCTGATGAGAACCTTGGGAAAGTTCGAAACGCGTCGCGAGAGTGCCTGAATGACACAAAACCGTAAAAATGAGTACAGCTGCCATCATTTTGAAGGTGGGTGATGTAGCAGAGCTCTGGAAAATTTTCTCTTCAGCCCATACAGGCGTCGAGTTGGTTAAAATGGCCGCCATCATTGGTGCGGGTGATGTTGCAGAGCCACATGATTTTTTCTCCGTCCACTGTGACGTCGAGCGTCTCCTCATGTCCATACAGACGTGAGTTATATGCCCCTCACCACATCTGACTAAAACCTACCATTAGTTTTTTCATTAAATTAAACCCTTGTTGGTATAAACCACGGCAATATAGCCCGTTTGATTTGAACCCTGGCGATTTTAGCCCTCTTTTTTTATTTAATAATTATATATGTATCTCTCTAGGGTGTGACCATTCTCCTTTCTGGGCCTGTGGTGTCCTTTAGTGGTCAGTAGAAAGTAGGCCAGTGCACAGCCATTTCTGGGGCCTTCGGGCCCTAGATCTTGGATTTTTCATTCCCCTAACCAAGCCCGTGCCACCGCCTCTGAGCTTTTGGATTGCCCTTCGTCTGGATTGGATTGTGTGTGATGTCTGTGAGTGTATGTGTATGATTATTAAATATTAAAATTAAAAACAAATTTATTGATAGTGAAAAAACTATTTATGAAGCACCATACAGTGCTGAAAGGTATTTAGTAGTGGGAGGGGCGCCCCGCCCTCTACCACTATAAAGTCCAGAGGGACCACGCCCTCAAGCACTCTGTAGTTGCAGAGGGAACAGGGACAGTTGTCATTTCAATTCGCCTGATGAGAACCTTGGGAAAGTTCGAAACGCGTCGCGAGAGTGCCTGAATGACACAAAACCGTAAAAATGAGTACAGCTGCCATCATTTTGAAGGTGGGTGATGTAGCAGAGCTCTGGAAAATTTTCTCTTCAGCCCATACAGGCGTCGAGTTGGTTAAAATGGCCGCCATCATTGGTGCGGGTGATGTTGCAGAGCCACATGATTTTTTCTCCGTCCACTGTGACGTCGAGCGTCTCCTCATGTCCATACAGACGTGAGTTATATGCCCCTCACCACATCTGACTAAAACCTACCATTAGTTTTTTCATTAAATTAAACCCTTGTTGGTATAAACCACGGCAATATAGCCCGTTTGATTTGAACCCTGGCGATTTTAGCCCTCTTTTTTTATTTAATAATTATATATGTATCTCTCTAGGGTGTGACCATTCTCCTTTCTGGGCCTGTGGTGTCCTTTAGTGGTCAGTAGAAAGTAGGCCAGTGCACAGCCATTTCTGGGGCCTTCGGGCCCTAGATCTTGGATTTTTCATTCCCCTAACCAAGCCCGTGCCACCGCCTCTGAGCTTTTGGATTGCCCTTCGTCTGGATTGGATTGTGTGTGATGTCTGTGAGTGTATGTGTATGATTATTAAATATTAAAATTAAAAACAAATTTATTGATAGTGAAAAAACTATTTATGAAGCACCATACAGTGCTGAAAGGTATTTAGTAGTGGGAGGGGCGCCCCGCCCTCTACCACTATAAAGTCCAGAGGGACCACGCCCTCAAGCACTCTGTAGTTGCAGAGGGAACAGAGACAGTTGTCATTTCAATTCGCCTGATGAGAACCTTGGGAAAGTTCGAAACGCGTCGCGAGAGTGCCTGAATGACACAAAACCGTAAAAATGAGTACAGCTGCCATCATTTTGAAGGTGGGTGATGTAGCAGAGCTCTGGAAAATTTTCTCTTCAGCCCATACAGGCGTCGAGTTGGTTAAAATGGCCGCCATCATTGGTGCGGGTGATGTTGCAGAGCCACATGATTTTTTCTCCGTCCACTGTGACGTCGAGCGTCTCCTCATGTCCATACAGACGTGAGTTATATGCCCCTCACCACATCTGACTAAAACCTACCATTAGTTTTTTCATTAAATTAAACCCTTGTTGGTATAAACCACGGCAATATAGCCCGTTTGATTTGAACCCTGGCGATTTTAGCCCTCTTTTTTTATTTAATAATTATATATGTATCTCTCTAGGGTGTGACCATTCTCCTTTCTGGGCCTGTGGTGTCCTTTAGTGGTCAGTAGAAAGTAGGCCAGTGCACAGCCATTTCTGGGGCCTTCGGGCCCTAGATCTTGGATTTTTCATTCCCCTAACCAAGCCCGTGCCACCGCCTCTGAGCTTTTGGATTGCCCTTCGTCTGGATTGGATTGTGTGTGATGTCTGTGAGTGTATGTGTATGATTATTAAATATTAAAATTAAAAACAAATTTATTGATAGTGAAAAAACTATTTATGAAGCACCATACAGTGCTGAAAGGTATTTAGTAGTGGGAGGGGCGCCCCGCCCTCTACCACTATAAAGTCCAGAGGGACCACGCCCTCAAGCACTCTGTAGTTGCAGAGGGAACAGAGACAGTTGTCATTTCAATTCGCCTGATGAGAACCTTGGGAAAGTTCGAAACGCGTCGCGAGAGTGCCTGAATGACACAAAACCGTAAAAATGAGTACAGCTGCCATCATTTTGAAGGTGGGTGATGTAGCAGAGCTCTGGAAAATTTTCTCTTCAGCCCATACAGGCGTCGAGTTGGTTAAAATGGCCGCCATCATTGGTGCGGGTGATGTTGCAGAGCCACATGATTTTTTCTCCGTCCACTGTGACGTCGAGCGTCTCCTCATGTCCATACAGACGTGAGTTATATGCCCCTCACCACATCTGACTAAAACCTACCATTAGTTTTTTCATTAAATTAAACCCTTGTTGGTATAAACCACGGCAATATAGCCCGTTTGATTTGAACCCTGGCGATTTTAGCCCTCTTTTTTTATTTAATAATTATATATGTATCTCTCTAGGGTGTGACCATTCTCCTTTCTGGGCCTGTGGTGTCCTTTAGTGGTCAGTAGAAAGTAGGCCAGTGCACAGCCATTTCTGGGGCCTTCGGGCCCTAGATCTTGGATTTTTCATTCCCCTAACCAAGCCCGTGCCACCGCCTCTGAGCTTTTGGATTGCCCTTCGTCTGGATTGGATTGTGTGTGATGTCTGTGAGTGTATGTGTATGATTATTAAATATTAAAATTAAAAACAAATTTATTGATAGTGAAAAAACTATTTATGAAGCACCATACAGTGCTGAAAGGTATTTAGTAGTGGGAGGGGCGCCCCGCCCTCTACCACTATAAAGTCCAGAGGGACCACGCCCTCAAGCACTCTGTAGTTGCAGAGGGAACAGAGACAGTTGTCATTTCAATTCGCCTGATGAGAACCTTGGGAAAGTTCGAAACGCGTCGCGAGAGTGCCTGAATGACACAAAACCGTAAAAATGAGTACAGCTGCCATCATTTTGAAGGTGGGTGATGTAGCAGAGCTCTGGAAAATTTTCTCTTCAGCCCATACAGGCGTCGAGTTGGTTAAAATGGCCGCCATCATTGGTGCGGGTGATGTTGCAGAGCCACATGATTTTTTCTCCGTCCACTGTGACGTCGAGCGTCTCCTCATGTCCATACAGACGTGAGTTATATGCCCCTCACCACATCTGACTAAAACCTACCATTAGTTTTTTCATTAAATTAAACCCTTGTTGGTATAAACCACGGCAATATAGCCCGTTTGATTTGAACCCTGGCGATTTTAGCCCTCTTTTTTTATTTAATAATTATATATGTATCTCTCTAGGGTGTGACCATTCTCCTTTCTGGGCCTGTGGTGTCCTTTAGTGGTCAGTAGAAAGTAGGCCAGTGCACAGCCATTTCTGGGGCCTTCGGGCCCTAGATCTTGGATTTTTCATTCCCCTAACCAAGCCCGTGCCACCGCCTCTGAGCTTTTGGATTGCCCTTCGTCTGGATTGGATTGTGTGTGATGTCTGTGAGTGTATGTGTATGATTATTAAATATTAAAATTAAAAACAAATTTATTGATAGTGAAAAAACTATTTATGAAGCACCATACAGTGCTGAAAGGTATTTAGTAGTGGGAGGGGCGCCCCGCCCTCTACCACTATAAAGTCCAGAGGGACCACGCCCTCAAGCACTCTGTAGTTGCAGAGGGAACAGAGACAGTTGTCATTTCAATTCGCCTGATGAGAACCTTGGGAAAGTTCGAAACGCGTCGCGAGAGTGCCTGAATGACACAAAACCGTAAAAATGAGTACAGCTGCCATCATTTTGAAGGTGGGTGATGTAGCAGAGCTCTGGAAAATTTTCTCTTCAGCCCATACAGGCGTCGAGTTGGTTAAAATGGCCGCCATCATTGGTGCGGGTGATGTTGCAGAGCCACATGATTTTTTCTCCGTCCACTGTGACGTCGAGCGTCTCCTCATGTCCATACAGACGTGAGTTATATGCCCCTCACCACATCTGACTAAAACCTACCATTAGTTTTTTCATTAAATTAAACCCTTGTTGGTATAAACCACGGCAATATAGCCCGTTTGATTTGAACCCTGGCGATTTTAGCCCTCTTTTTTTATTTAATAATTATATATGTATCTCTCTAGGGTGTGACCATTCTCCTTTCTGGGCCTGTGGTGTCCTTTAGTGGTCAGTAGAAAGTAGGCCAGTGCACAGCCATTTCTGGGGCCTTCGGGCCCTAGATCTTGGATTTTTCATTCCCCTAACCAAGCCCGTGCCACCGCCTCTGAGCTTTTGGATTGCCCTTCGTCTGGATTGGATTGTGTGTGATGTCTGTGAGTGTATGTGTATGATTATTAAATATTAAAATTAAAAACAAATTTATTGATAGTGAAAAAACTATTTATGAAGCACCATACAGTGCTGAAAGGTATTTAGTAGTGGGAGGGGCGCCCCGCCCTCTACCACTATAAAGTCCAGAGGGACCACGCCCTCAAGCACTCTGTAGTTGCAGAGGGAACAGAGACAGTTGTCATTTCAATTCGCCTGATGAGAACCTTGGGAAAGTTCGAAACGCGTCGCGAGAGTGCCTGAATGACACAAAACCGTAAAAATGAGTACAGCTGCCATCATTTTGAAGGTGGGTGATGTAGCAGAGCTCTGGAAAATTTTCTCTTCAGCCCATACAGGCGTCGAGTTGGTTAAAATGGCCGCCATCATTGGTGCGGGTGATGTTGCAGAGCCACATGATTTTTTCTCCGTCCACTGTGACGTCGAGCGTCTCCTCATGTCCATACAGACGTGAGTTATATGCCCCTCACCACATCTGACTAAAACCTACCATTAGTTTTTTCATTAAATTAAACCCTTGTTGGTATAAACCACGGCAATATAGCCCGTTTGATTTGAACCCTGGCGATTTTAGCCCTCTTTTTTTATTTAATAATTATATATGTATCTCTCTAGGGTGTGACCATTCTCCTTTCTGGGCCTGTGGTGTCCTTTAGTGGTCAGTAGAAAGTAGGCCAGTGCACAGCCATTTCTGGGGCCTTCGGGCCCTAGATCTTGGATTTTTCATTCCCCTAACCAAGCCCGTGCCACCGCCTCTGAGCTTTTGGATTGCCCTTCGTCTGGATTGGATTGTGTGTGATGTCTGTGAGTGTATGTGTATGATTATTAAATATTAAAATTAAAAACAAATTTATTGATAGTGAAAAAACTATTTATGAAGCACCATACAGTGCTGAAAGGTATTTAGTAGTGGGAGGGGCGCCCCGCCCTCTACCACTATAAAGTCCAGAGGGACCACGCCCTCAAGCACTCTGTAGTTGCAGAGGGAACAGGGACAGTTGTCATTTCAATTCGCCTGATGAGAACCTTGGGAAAGTTCGAAACGCGTCGCGAGAGTGCCTGAATGACACAAAACCGTAAAAATGAGTACAGCTGCCATCATTTTGAAGGTGGGTGATGTAGCAGAGCTCTGGAAAATTTTCTCTTCAGCCCATACAGGCGTCGAGTTGGTTAAAATGGCCGCCATCATTGGTGCGGGTGATGTTGCAGAGCCACATGATTTTTTCTCCGTCCACTGTGACGTCGAGCGTCTCCTCATGTCCATACAGACGTGAGTTATATGCCCCTCACCACATCTGACTAAAACCTACCATTAGTTTTTTCATTAAATTAAACCCTTGTTGGTATAAACCACGGCAATATAGCCCGTTTGATTTGAACCCTGGCGATTTTAGCCCTCTTTTTTTATTTAATAATTATATATGTATCTCTCTAGGGTGTGACCATTCTCCTTTCTGGGCCTGTGGTGTCCTTTAGTGGTCAGTAGAAAGTAGGCCAGTGCACAGCCATTTCTGGGGCCTTCGGGCCCTAGATCTTGGATTTTTCATTCCCCTAACCAAGCCCGTGCCACCGCCTCTGAGCTTTTGGATTGCCCTTCGTCTGGATTGGATTGTGTGTGATGTCTGTGAGTGTATGTGTATGATTATTAAATATTAAAATTAAAAACAAATTTATTGATAGTGAAAAAACTATTTATGAAGCACCATACAGTGCTGAAAGGTATTTAGTAGTGGGAGGGGCGCCCCGCCCTCTACCACTATAAAGTCCAGAGGGACCACGCCCTCAAGCACTCTGTAGTTGCAGAGGGAACAGAGACAGTTGTCATTTCAATTCGCCTGATGAGAACCTTGGGAAAGTTCGAAACGCGTCGCGAGAGTGCCTGAATGACACAAAACCGTAAAAATGAGTACAGCTGCCATCATTTTGAAGGTGGGTGATGTAGCAGAGCTCTGGAAAATTTTCTCTTCAGCCCATACAGGCGTCGAGTTGGTTAAAATGGCCGCCATCATTGGTGCGGGTGATGTTGCAGAGCCACATGATTTTTTCTCCGTCCACTGTGACGTCGAGCGTCTCCTCATGTCCATACAGACGTGAGTTATATGCCCCTCACCACATCTGACTAAAACCTACCATTAGTTTTTTCATTAAATTAAACCCTTGTTGGTATAAACCACGGCAATATAGCCCGTTTGATTTGAACCCTGGCGATTTTAGCCCTCTTTTTTTATTTAATAATTATATATGTATCTCTCTAGGGTGTGACCATTCTCCTTTCTGGGCCTGTGGTGTCCTTTAGTGGTCAGTAGAAAGTAGGCCAGTGCACAGCCATTTCTGGGGCCTTCGGGCCCTAGATCTTGGATTTTTCATTCCCCTAACCAAGCCCGTGCCACCGCCTCTGAGCTTTTGGATTGCCCTTCGTCTGGATTGGATTGTGTGTGATGTCTGTGAGTGTATGTGTATGATTATTAAATATTAAAATTAAAAACAAATTTATTGATAGTGAAAAAACTATTTATGAAGCACCATACAGTGCTGAAAGGTATTTAGTAGTGGGAGGGGCGCCCCGCCCTCTACCACTATAAAGTCCAGAGGGACCACGCCCTCAAGCACTCTGTAGTTGCAGAGGGAACAGAGACAGTTGTCATTTCAATTCGCCTGATGAGAACCTTGGGAAAGTTCGAAACGCGTCGCGAGAGTGCCTGAATGACACAAAACCGTAAAAATGAGTACAGCTGCCATCATTTTGAAGGTGGGTGATGTAGCAGAGCTCTGGAAAATTTTCTCTTCAGCCCATACAGGCGTCGAGTTGGTTAAAATGGCCGCCATCATTGGTGCGGGTGATGTTGCAGAGCCACATGATTTTTTCTCCGTCCACTGTGACGTCGAGCGTCTCCTCATGTCCATACAGACGTGAGTTATATGCCCCTCACCACATCTGACTAAAACCTACCATTAGTTTTTTCATTAAATTAAACCCTTGT